>NC_137694.1:171532980-171619075 GCF_964034855.1 Anser brachyrhynchus | reverse complement strand
GGGGAGTGAGAGAGCGGCTGAGGTAGAACTCAGCTGCCCACCCAAGTAAAACCACCACAAACAGCAGCTGGGAGAGTGAGGAGTGAGAACCAGTCCTGCAGCACCCAAGGTCAGTGCAGAAGGAGGGTAGGAGGTGCTCCAGGTTCTGGAGCAGAAATTCCCCTGTGGCCTGTGGAGAGGCCCCTAATGGAGCAGGCTGACCCCCTGCAGCCCATGGGTCCCACATGGAGCAGACCTCCACGCTGTAGCCCGTGGAGGAGCCCCCGGTGGAGCAGGTGGATGTGGCCTGGAGGAGGCTGCGGCCCATGGAGAGCCCCCACAGGATCAGGCCCCGGCTGGAGCTGCAGCCCATGAAGAGGAGCCCACACAGGAGCAGAGGGTCTGGGGGAGCTGCCACCCATGGGGGACCTGTGCTGGAGCAGTTTGCTCCTGACGGATGGACCTCATGGTGTAGACCCATGTTGGAGCACTTCTTGAAGAGCCACTGCCTGTGGGAAGCTCAAGTATCTAGTCCGATAGTGATAGGCAATAAATTATATTAATCTCCCTATGTTGAGTGTGTTTTGCCTATTACAGTAGTTCATGAGTGATCCTCCCTGTTGTTAAGTCCATTCCATTGTATTTTCTTCCCCTATTTCTTTGAGGAGGAGGAGTGAGAGACCAGTTGTGGTGAAGTTCAGCTGCCCAGCAGGGTAAAACCACCACATAGCCCCAACACCAGTCTCACCAGGCACCTCCCTGGGGTCAGAGACTGGCCAAGGCTAGGTAGGGATATGGGCCCTTGAGTGGGCCTAGCTCAGTAGAGCTCATGGCTGGACAGGGCAAGGCTGTGGGGCGCTGAAGACTGTCCCAGCTGCAGCCTTGCTGGGGTCAGGAGTTGACAGCCGTGGGAACTGATATGAGGTCCTGGCCTGTGTAGTGGTAGCATGGGGAACTGGTCAGGGACATTAGGGCTCATTGGTGTCTGGGGCCCTGACAGTTTTTACTTCTCAGCCTTCTAAAATTGCTTTTATTGCAATTGCTTGTAGTGCTTTTATTGCTGGAAACAGTTTGTTGTCGTTGATGTTTGTATCAGTTGTCCATTATGGCCCTCAGATTTTTTCTTTTGCAGATAATACTGAATTAGGAGGACCAGAGAGATCTGGACGAATCAGATGGCTGGGCAGTCACCAACCATATGAAATCTAACAAGATTAAGTTCTGCATTCTTACCTGGGACAGGGCAACTCTGGCTATACATACAGACTTGGGACAAGAGGCAGGAGAGCAGCCCTGCAGAAAAGGATCTGGAAGGTTTGGTCAATAGCAAGTTGAATGTGAGTCAACAGTGTGTCTTGGCAGCCAGGAAGGCCAACCATGCCCTGGGGTGCATCAAGCACAGCGTTGCTAACTGATCAAGGGAAGTGACCATCCCACTCTGCTCTGCTTTGGTGCAGCCTCACCTTGAGTAGTGTGTGCAGTTTGGGGCACGACAACGTAAGAAGTACATAAAACTATTAGTGTCCAAAGGTGGCCTACGCAGGTGGCGAAGGGTCTAAAGGGCAAAATGTATGAGGAGTGGCTGAAGTCACTTTGTTTGTTCAGCTTAGAGACTAAGAAGTGACCTCGTGGCAGCCTGCAGCTTCCTCATGAGGGGGTGCAGAGGAGCAGGTTCTGATTTCTTCTCTCTAGTGACCAGTGATAGGACCCAAGGGAATGTCATGAAGCTGCACCAGGTGAGGTTCAGGCTGGATGTCAGGAAAAGATCTTCACTGAGATGGTGGTCGGGTACTGGAACAGGCTCCTTAGGCCAGTGGTCATGGAGTCAAGCCTGTCAGAGTTCAGAAAGCATTTGGACAATGCCATCAGACTTATATTTTGATATTTAGGTGGTTCTGTGTGGAGCCAGGAGCTGGACTCAACGATACTTGTGGGTCCTTTCCAACTCAGGATATTCTGTGAAAACTGCTGGTGATGGTTCCTTGAGTTGCATGAGTCTGACTGACTGCTCTGCTAAATGCAACACTTTGCCCTTACTTCCACTGAATCCCATCCAGCTAGTTTCAGACCATTCCTCCAATTAGTTAGGATCCCTCTGAATCCAGTTTTTGTTCTCTGCAGAGCTTAAAGGTATCTCATTTGGATCACTCTGAAATGAAAGAAATATCCTTCATTCTATGCCATTAATGAATAGGACCAGACCCACCTGTATCCTGGCAAGCATTGGTGATACATTACGCAGACGAAAAGGGCGCCGCGCAGCGCTGCCGCCAAGAAGTCCTGCGGGTGCTCGCGCTTGGCATGCCGGGCGGCGAAGGCGGCATCGGGGAAGGTGATGAGGCAGCGCAGGCACTGGGTGGAGCCCAGGCGGTCTGCGCCCACGCGTCACCGGGGGGGGCGCGGGGCATGCGACCCCCCCCCCCCCCAATATCCCCCCCACGGCACCCGTGGGTGTCCCACACACAACCCCCGGCCCCATCCCCAGGGGGACGAGGGGGAGGGGGCAAAGGGACACAAAGGTGCTTGGGGGGGGGGGGGGTAGACCCAGGCCCTGCCCCCAGTAACTCACGGGGGGGTTCCCGTAACGTCCGGGGGGGGGGGGGCCCATAACACACGGGCGACCCCCCCGGCCCCGCACTCGCCTTGTTGGGGTCCCCCAGCCCCTCAGTGTCCAGCAGCACCAGGGTGGTGTCGGGCCAGCGTGGGTGTGGCAGGCACCACATCCAGATCCCCTTGGTCTGTGCCTGCACCGTGTGACCCAGGGCGAATCCTGTGGGGCCAGGAGGGGGCGTGAGGGCGAGCAGGACCCTCCGGCCCTGTTAATCCTCCGTTAACCCCTCGTTAACCCTGTTAATCCCCCGTTAACCCCGTTAAATCTCGCATTATCTCACCAGTGCGCTGCTGCGCCAGCCGGTTCATGAGGAAGGACTTGTTGGTGCGGTAGGGCCCCGCGATGACCACCACCACCACGGGCTGCCCAATGCCGTGCAGCACCTCCAGCGCCGCGGGGTTGGGGCTCAGCACCCCGTCGGCCCCGTTCTGCACCAGGCACAGCGGCTCCTGCATTGCTGCTTCGAGCACGGACGGAAATGAAACCAAAAGCAGCAGCACCAGCAAATAAAGGTCAGCAGCCCCCCCTCGTCCTGGCCCCGGCTGACTCATCAGGGAGGGCGGCAGCTCCTCGGCCCTTTCCCACATTCCCTCATTTTCCGGGAAACCCAAAACTGGAGGCAGAATGGAGGAATTTATGGGGATTGCACTGAGGTCACTACACGTGCTGTATCAGCATCAGGGCACCAAAGAACACGACCAACGCGACAGACAACAGGCCCAGCAGAAAGGGATCGGTGACAAAGCCGTGCCCATCCGGTGCCCTTTGGTGCCACGACGGCTTCTTCATCTCCTCCTTCTTCTCCCGCAGCTTCTTGTCTGCTCCCGCAGCGTCTCAGCCTCACTCTGGAAGCATTCCTTCAGCAGCGCCTCCTGCTCCTGTGGCACATGAAGTGGGGTCAGTGCCGTCACCGCACTCTCCAGGCACAGCACCCCGCTGCTGGCGATGGCCGCCACGTACTTCTCCACCAGGCTCGCCAGCACTGCCAGGAGGCAATGGCGGTGTCACCCCCCCTACGGCACCCAAACGGGGCCGCTCGTCCCCACACCGCCGCAACTCACTACTGCCTGTCACAGCCTGCCACACCGGCAGCGCCTTCACCGGGGCCTTGTCCCAGATGTGCTGGCAGAAGGCGTTGGCCTGCCGCAGGAAGCCGGGGCGCAGCTGCCCCTCATCGAGCTCCTCCAGCTGTGTCATCACCTCAACCTCGGCCGGCAGTGGCAGCACGAAGCACTTGCGCTCGGGGAAGAAGTCGCGCAGGCAGCGCCGCAGTTCATTCTGCTCCTGCACCATGCGGCTGCTCCCTGCGGCGCGAGGAGGCCATCAGGATGCGGCCCTATGGCGTCACCCAGCCGCAACACCGCGGTGCAGCCGCCGTACCGGGCTGCAGGCGCGGCACTTGCTCCAGGTACTCGTCCGCGGTGATGCTCTGCCCATCCAGTGACAGCTCCAGCACGAAATCCCGCACAGCCCAGACGAAGCCGGGGAAGAAGCGCACGAAGTCGGCTGCCGCCGCGTCCCTGCTATCTGCCACCCGCACCTGCACGCGCTCCGTCAGCGCCATCACCACCCTGAGGGGAGTGGTGGCACCATCACCACGATGCCACCGTGACAGCACCGACACCATTGTGCCCGCCCTGACCCCCCCAGCACCCGAGGTGCTGCAGCGCCTGATGGTCGATGGTGCCGAGGCTGTTGTACACCAGGGTGCTGGAGAGCAGCAGCGCCAGCGTGAAGATCCAGGCGTCGTTACAGCTGTCGCCCTACATCTGGGTGGGGGGTCATCAGGGCTGGATCCGGGGATCCCACCACCCCTCCTGGCCCCGCACCCACCTTGTTGGGGTCCCCTAGCCCCTCGGTGTCCAGCAGCACCACAGCGGTGTCAGCCCAGCGAGGGTGCGGCAGGCACCACATCCAGATCCCCTTGGTCAGTGTGTGCAACTTGGAGCTCCGGGCATAGTCTGCAGGGCCGGGAGGCTGTTAATGTCTTTAACCTCCTCATTAGCCCCATTAACCTCCTCACTAACCCCGTTATCTCACCGGTGCGCCGCTGCGCCAGCCGGTTCATGAGGAAGGACTTGCCGGTGTGGTAGGGCCCCGTGATGACCACCAACACCACCACGGGCTGCCTGATGCCGCGCAGGACCTCCAGGGCCCTCGCGTTGGGGCTCAGCATGCCCTCGGCCCCGTTCCGCACCAGGCTCAGTGGTGTCTCAACGGCGGCTCCAAGCAAAAATACAAAACCGAAAGCGAGAGCACGAGCGGAAAAAAGTCAGTGGCCCCACCTTGTCCTGCCCCTAGCTGCCTCAGTGGCAAGTTCAGCAGCTGTTTGGCCCATTCCCACGTTCCCTCACTTCCCAGGAAAACCAAAGCCGGTGACACCACAGAGAAATCTATTGGGGTTGTGCTAAGATTATATGCGCCGTACCCGCTGCAGGAGCCGCGGCACTCCGTAACATACAAGACTCGTCAGGCAAATCTCAGCGACATTCCAGAGCCCGTCCAGCACCTTTTGGCGCCACGACGGCTTCTTCATCTCCTCCTTCTCCTCCTGCAGCTTCTCGATCTGCTTCCGCAGCTTCTCAGCCTCTTGCTTAAAGCCTTCTTGCAGCAGCACCCGCTGCTCCTGTGGCACACGGAGGAGGCTCAGCATCACTGGAACAGCCCCCAGAGCCGCCACCACCACAGCACCCCCACGCCTGCCTGCAGCTTGTGCTCGATGACGCGCTCCTGTTCCTCCAGCATCGCCCGCTGCTCCTGCCTCAGCCCCTCCTCCAGCTGCCGCTTGTGCTCCTTGAAGGTGTGTTGCTGCTCCTCCTGCCGTGTCTGGGCCGCCTCCGCAGCCTCCTTTGTTGCTGCCGTCGCTGCTGCCGCCACCGCCTCGCTGGATGGCACTGGCACCACGCTCACCTTCACCCCCTTGCTGGGCCGCCGGTGGTACTCCTCCATCAGCTCCTGCAGGCGCTCCTGGAAGCGGCGCGAGCCCCCTGGCAGGGCGTACTCCCCGCGGTCCAGGCGCTGCTCCACGTCCTGCCACAGCTGCCATAGCACCGCGCGGCACCGCTCCACCGAGGCCGCCTCATTGCGCTGGCAGAACTCCTCCTTGGCCACCTCCAGCTCGTGCTGCCAGGGGAGATGCATGACTCAGCAGGCAGGAGGACACCGCGTGCTTTGCCGCACCGCGCCATGCTGGGACCCACCATCAGCTGGCCCTGGTAGCGTTGCTCCTTGTCAGCAAAGACGCGCGCCATGAAGAGGGTGAGGGCGCGGCGTTCGCAGCACCGGTGCACGTCCCCCAGCACTTCCTGTGAGGCCGTGGGCAGCTTCAGCTCCCGCTCCATGCGCTGCTTGTACTCAGCCACTGCCGCCGCCACCGCCGCCATGTTCTCAGACATCGCCAGCGCTGTCACCGTGCTCTCCAGGCACAGCACCCCGCTGCTGGCGATGGCTGCCACGTACTTCTCTGCCAGGCTTGCCAGCACTGCCAGGAGGCAATGGCGATGTCACCCCCCCCTACAGCACCCAAACGGGGCCGCTCGTCCCCACACCGCCGCAACTCACTGCTGCCCGTCACCGCCTGCTGCCCCAGCAGCGCCTTCACCGGGGCCTTGTCCCAGATGTGCTGGCAGAAGGCGTCAGCCTGCCGCAGGAAGCCGGGGCGCAGCTGCCCCTCATCGAGCTCCTCCAGCCGTGTCATTGCCACAATCTCGGCCGGCAGTGGCAGTACGAAGCACTTGCGCTCGGGGAAGAAGTCGCGCAGGCAGCACCGCAGCTCATTCTGCTCCTGCACCATGCGGCTGCTCCCTGCGGTGCGAGGAGGCCATCAGGATGCGGCCCTATGGCGTCACCCAGCCGCAACACCGCGGTGCAGCCGCCGTACCGGGCTGCAGGCGCAGTGCTTGCTCCAGGTACTCGTCCGCGGTGATGCGCTGCCCATCCTGCGACAGTTCCAGCACGAAATCCCGCACGGCCCAGACGAAGCCGGGGAAGAAGCGCACGAAGTCGGCTGCCGCCGCGTCCCTGCTATCCGCCACCCGCACCTGCACGCGCTCCGTCAGCGCCATCACCACCCTGAGGGGAGTGGTGGCACCATCACCACGATGCCACCGTGACAGCGCCGACACCATTGTGCCCGCCCCGACCCCCCCAGTACCCGAGGTGCTGCAGCACCTGATGGTCGATGGTGCCGAGGCTGTTGTACACCAGGGTGCTGGAGAGCAGCAGCGCCAGCATGAAGATCCAGGCGTCGTTGTGGCTGTCGCCCTGTGCCCGGGGGGGGTCGTCAGGGCCGGATCCGGGGGTCCCGCGAACCCCCCAGCCCCGCACCCGCCTTGTTGGGGTCCCCCAGCCCCTCAGTGTCCAGCAGCACCAGGGTGGTGTCGGGCCAGCGTGGGTGTGGCAGGCACCACATCCAGATCCCCTTGGTCTGTGCCTGCACCGTGTGACCCAGGGCGAATCCTGTGGGGCCAGGAGGGGGCGTGAGGGCGAGCAGGACCCTCCGGCCCTGTTAATCCTCCATTAACCCCTCGTTAACCCTGTTAATCCCCCGTTAACCCCGTTAAATCTCGCATTATCTCACCAGTGCACTGCTGTGCCAGCCGGTTCATGAGGAAGGACTTGTTGGTGCGGTAGGGCCCCGCGATGACCACCACCACCACGGGCTGCCCAATGCCGCGCAGCACCTCCAGCGCCGCGGGGTTGGGGCTCAGCACCCCGTCGGCCCCGTTCTGCACCAGGCACAGCGGCTCCTGCATTGCTGCTTCGAGCACGGACGGAAATGAAACCAAAAGCAGCAGCACCAGCAAATAAAGGTCAGCAGCCCCCCCTCGTCCTGGCCCCGGCTGACTCATCAGGGAGGGCGGCAGCTCCTCGGCCCTTTCCCACATTCCCTCATTTTCCGGGAAACCCAAAACTGGAGGCAGAATGGAGGAATTTATTGGGATTGCACTGAGGTCACTACACGTGCTGTATCAGCATCAGGGCACCAAAGAACACGACCAACGCGACAGACAACAGGCCCAGCAGAAAGGGATCGGTGACAAAGCCGTGCCCATCCGGTGCCCTTTGGTGCCACGACGGCTTCTTCATCTCCTCCTTCTTCTCCCGCAGCTTCTTGTCTGCTCCCGCAGCGTCTCAGCCTCACTCTGGAAGCATTCCTTCAGCAGCGCCTCCTGCTCCTGTGGCACATGAAGCGGGGTCAGTGCCGCCACCGCGGCCCCCAGCACCGCCACCACCACGGTGCCCCCACCTCTACCTTCTGCTTGTGCTCGATGACGCGTTCCTGTTCCTCCAGCATCGCCTGCAGCTTGTGCTGCATCCGCTCCTCTAGCAGAGTCCATTAAAAAAACTACCGTTAAAAAACAAGTGTTGGATAAAGTGCACGTGTTGTAAAATAATAGAATTTTATTGTTTCTTAATCCTAGACAAATTCAGTTGTTGTCTAGCTGAACACCAATTTAATGTTTTCCTTCGTTAAATGGAGTTGGCATATAATATCATTTTGTTTACTAAAACGGAATCTTAGATTTAGTGGTGAGTACCAGGGAAATATCAGTGTTGTATTTATATACTAATAGGTATTTCCTTGAAGCATCAGAATAACCATTTAAAATATCAGTAGAAGAAATCCCACAGTTCTATGAATTGCCCACATGAATCTTTTAAGAGCTATAGGCATCAACTAATCAGAATCACAAAATCCTTCATTAAGAGGTCAGATCATCTAGTGAAGGTGCTCATAAGGAAGGCTAAATAGAACTGAATCTCCCTACTTATCCCTATTGATTCTGTACTTAAAAAAATCCAGGGAATAAATTCTTAATATATTTTTTATATTTATTATTAGGAGTAACTCAATCATAAATTAAAAATGTTTAATAAGTCACTGGATTCCACACTGCATGGAGAATCCTATTTAACCCATAGAGTTTGATCCATGCATTTTTCTGATATTAACACATTCTGTCAGAAAAGGCATTTGAAGTTCTAATTTTCTGTGTTTCATCGAAGGAGGTTTGTAGAAAAAAAAAAAAGCAAAAAAAAAAAAAAAGCACGCATTAGGAATATTTACATTTATTCCTAAATCCTTAATAGTCTGATTGCTCTATGGCAAAGTCACATTGGATAGGATTTATCTGAGTAATTGTGGATTCATCCTAAAAAAGATTTCTGACAGAGGTGGGATGAATTAAATCTCCAAGTTATTAACTCCCTTCAGTATAATGGAAGCTTAGGATAACTACCTCACATGTAGAGGGCTACATTGTTAATTTCTGAAGTTTGGTGAGAAATCCAGTCCTGTGGCTTTGAATTATGTGGCTTGAGTACTTGAGTATTTGCTTGATAACTGAATTCAAAAGATAAGTGATTGTGTATCAGTGGGGTATGGAAACAGGGAAACTTTAAAACTTTATAGAGGTCATCTGGAGTAGAGATTTCTGGCATTATATTACTTTTTTTTTTTTTTTTTTTTTTTCCCCTGGTTATCACAGACGACTCCTGTTTGTTCTGGCAGCCTTTTCAGCAGCTAGTGAATTGATAATTCCCAAGAGGAGACATAACTACGAGTACACTAATTTTCAGTCTACAGAGACTACATATGTTCTTTTCTGCCTGAGTAGCTATTTGACAGGTTGTGAAATGGGAGCTAAGTACTGATGAATCTGAGAATTGCTGTCCAAGAAAAAGTGAGTAAGTGGTGGGAGGAATATGAGAAAATTAAAAATAAACTTGTCACTCAAGAATAAAAATATTTGAAATAAGCTAGTCATTTTATTACTGTTGCATGTATATTACATATAAACCTAAAGTAAAACTTAAAATGCTGCACTGATCTTAGAGGGAGCAAAAGTTCTTTTCAGGTCCAAATAAGAAATTTTGACATTTTTAACTTCTTGAAAAAAGAAGTTAATTCTCCAACTTAATAAGAATTAAAATGTTCTCTGTGTTCAGAGGAACAAAGAACTTCCTCACTTTAACAGAATACTGTTCAGATATCTAACTTCTTGTTTTTTCCATAACGCTAGGAGTGAAAACAGCCATTTGTATACCCCAACCTTTTCTTCTCTTCTAATATTTAAATGACTCTGGTGAAAAAAAAGGCTTTATGTGTAGAGAAAGTAAAAATTTAGCACATGTATTGGCTCCTCCCCAGGTGAATTCAGTCACGGTAGAAAAATTATTTTGTATTCAAAGTTACCCCAAAAATAACTGTATAAAATATATTTTATAATATTATATATTTTATAATTTAATAATTATTTTATAATAGTGTATATTTAAATATTGTATAATTAATAAAAATATTAATCAGTAATTTTATTTTATTTTTTTCTTCCTCTGCGGCACTTTGGGAAACTCAATAAGCGTGTCTTGTTATGACAAATTCATCTTACAGGGAAAGTGACAGCGGGTATCTTGAGTGGGAGGTCTTGCAGACTTGCTCAGCTATGGAAGTGTTTCAGTGGCATCTGGTAAACTGCAGGTTTGCTAATGTGTGTGAACAACTTGTACAGCCAGGTGATACACTTTACTTCTGCCAAGGTAATGTACCATGTCCTCAGTCCTCATTAGAACTACTGTGAAAAGAGCCCTACAGATTTTTGACAAACTCTGTATGCACATTTAATAT
The DNA here is from genome assembly GCF_964034855.1 of Anser brachyrhynchus. NCBI lineage: Eukaryota > Metazoa > Chordata > Aves > Anseriformes > Anatidae > Anser > Anser brachyrhynchus. Next base: position 171,608,855 of record NC_137694.1, on the reverse strand, counting down.
ATTTGTCAAACAAACAAACAACAAAAAAACAACTATCTGGCTGCTGCAGTATTCCAGATCTTCATGACTTGTAACTCTGCTGATACCAGTACTGTTATGCATTTATAGAAAAGAGGATTCCTTTATAGGATAGTCTACTTCAAAACATTAAGAAAAGAAGCTTGTACTATTAAAACCACAAGTATTTAACTATAAGTATTTAAACTACAAGTATTTAAAATGTAGTATTTACAGTTTAAAATGGTTTCTGCATTTTTATATATGCTTATCCGGACAATGCTCTCAGACATATGGTTTGACTTTTGGGTTGTCCTGTGTGGAGCCAGGAGTTAGAATTGATGATCCTTGTGGGTCTCTTCCAACTATGTCCATTCTATGATTGAATGATTACCTATCACTGTACATAAGACTTTCAAATAAAGGATTTCAGTAGTTTGTTTTTGGTCTTGAAACTTGGCCTAGAAAAAAAAAAAAATCCAGGTAGAGCTACCCTTAATTGTGATTTAATGTTTTCAACTCATTTCAGTACAGAGTGGGAATTAAAAAATACTTCTTTCATAAGCAGACAGAAAGTAATCTGATAACTTCAGAACATATTTTACTGACTGTTCAATATTGCTGTCCAGGAATTAGTATACAGTTGCTCATTTACGTTTCTGATTATTAAATTTTAAATACCTGACAATCTGAGACTTAAAAATATAATATAATTCCATATCACAGGTTTAAAAGATGGAGATTTTTCTCTCTCACACATTCAGCCAATTCAGAAATAAAAGCTTTGTTTCTAGTGAGGAACTATACAGCCCACTCTAAGATTTTACATTATATGACACCAAGTACCTAATCATTAAGAAGTTCTGCCTCTTTTTACCATTGCACTATTTTTCAAGACCAACATTCCTTCCAGCCTTTCATACAAAAATTCAGAAAGCCATTATTTAACAGATAATTGTGGCTTGTTACTTAAACACTCAAGATTTTCCTTTTCAAATAAAGATATCTGCAAAGTGGATGGGGGAATCAACTCCAGTAACACATTAGTATTGTGTAGATTGTGGAACCTTTTTGATCCTGGAATTGCTGGATTATGGAACCTGTAAATATATAAACCCAAATTCTAATGACAGTCAGAATGTGGATGAAAATTTTCATGCACATGTTCAGCATTAATAAAGAAACACCTAATCAGCCATACATAATTTTAAGTTTGCTAATTCATATCACAGATTTTTCATGTGTAAACTGTCAGTCAGTCTTTAACCAAATTACAAACCCTTCCTCCATTAAGAATAGTATTTGTGCGTGTTGTATAGTATGTCCATATGCTAATAATGATGAATAATTAAACATCTAAAAAAAAGAGGAACTAATGTGTCTCTACACTGGCAAAAGTCAATCACTTTATGCAGATATGGAGGTGACGTGATTTCAGGAGAGACAGACAGATTTGAGAACACTCCTTTTATTTTCTTAGAAGAAACTTTAGAAATCTTATCTAGACTTTTCTGCTTGTACTTGCACAAAGGGACTGTAAAGTGAGCATAAAGTGAATCAATGTTTTATACATATATTTACTCAGAAGACAATAGGAACACCAGTCTTAAAAGAGTGAGCTGGACAAATATAAATTCATGTGTTGCAAGACAAGTGATGCTAATAGTACAAAAACATTAAAATGTCAAGGTAAAAACCTGATACCTGTTCCTTGAAATCTAGGTTCTAACAACCTTATGATTATCCAATCTGTAAAAATGTACTTTTTTTGCCTCTCTCAAGATTCCCATGTTAATACCATTACATAAGTGGAAAGTATAGTTACTGTAATAAGTAGAAGAGAGAGAAATAGAAAAAACACTTAAATGTTAATCAATATTAGTGAGAAATATGTAAAAATTTCATTAAATCGTAATTACACTTAAAAGAGAGAACTTCAAAATAATATTTAATTAGTTCTGTAATAGAAACAATTATGAAAAACTGTGTAGGAACAATAGGAATGGATTTTTCCCAGCGGCATTTAATTTCACATAAAACAAATGGAAGACAGTATAATTAAAAAAATGATTTAAAGCTTTTATTGTTGTTGCTGTTTTTTTTTTTTTTAATTTTATATATATTCACATTTAGAAAAAATTGGTCATAATAATGGGAGTAGAAGTGCTAATGCTGAAGTCTGAATAAGGCCTTAGTTCAGACACTCTCTAAGATTATATATGAGTAGTAAGACATTTTAAAAAGCCACAAAGTTACCCTTCATGTTTTAGCATGCAAATTCTATATAAATTCCTAAATTGGACTAGTATAAATGCATGTGGTTGGATAGCAATTTCCAGCTTTATGATTTCCAGCTATTTTGCCTAGTACAGAATCCAGAGTGAGAGTTGCAGAGCACTTAAAGAGCACTTTTCCCTTTCCAAGAAGTACCCCTGAGCATTATTTTTAGCTCTTCTGTGTTTTACATATTCATCTGTCCATGTAACCTGTGTACTTCTACACACATGGAATTTAAGCCATAATTGTGATATAAGGACAAAATTCAAATTTGCTGTATAGTTATAACTTGTTCAGCTGGGTATGAAGACTGTTCATATGCACACCCCCAGTGCTCTTAGCCATCAGTTCTCTGTGTTGTCTGGGAAGTGTCCAGCTAGTCTCCATGTAGATCAAACAATATGCTGATTTGAGACAGTATATTGACTTGAGAAAAGATGATTGATTTAACTCCTAGCCACTCACAAGCAAGATATTTGATTAAATGGTAGAGAAAGTGGGAAGTTTGGACAGTCCCAGACATTCCTACAGGCTGTGCATAGGCCTGTTTGTAGGTGCTATTTGTGCACTTAATTGTGCTGGCTCTGGCCATTTCAGAGATTCCTCTACCAATTCATGATGTAGTATTGACCAAAAGATATACAAATAATATAAAATAGTATAAATTGATCCTGCTGTTGCAAGTTTGATCACAAAAGAGTCTTTTGTTTATAATGAAGACAATCAAGATATGTTTTGTATGTAGTTTAAGATAATACATGCAGAAGGATCGTGCATTTGCTGAAGTGGTCACATAGATTCGTCAGCCATCTGTGTTAACTGAATTAATTAGAACAGTTTGGAAAGTCTCACCTGAACCTGGTGAGGATACTGTTGAAAGGGCCTTTGCAACAGGTACTCCCATTACCATCTGAATAACAAACAGTCATCCTTTTCAATTGCTTTGATTCCTCACATGAGTATTACACTATTCAAAGATACCAATAAATCAGATTAAAAAAAAAATCAAAAAAAACTGTGAATGTCTGTGCAGCCCCTTACATGGAATCTGCTATTCTTTCTGGATGCTATTTCTAACATTGAGACAACTGAAGGAAAACAAAGCATTTGTATGGTGCTAGAGCAAAAAAAACGATTAGGGTAGCAGAGTAGAATTTCAGCTCTGATGGCCTAAAGTTAATAGTGGAAATCAGCACAAGAACAAAGCAAAATTAATTTATGACTCCTAAAAAGATCAAGTGCAGTCAAGGAAGTTTTTTTCAAGATGTATGGTTCTGGTTACAGTCTTCTTTAATTCGCTCAGTCAAGTCCTCTCTTTGTACAAAATTTACAGAACAAGGTGAAGGATTCAGTTGAATAGACAGATGATTGGTAGGTAGACAGACAGATTAATTATTAATGCTGCTGAATGGAGGTCAGATCTCTACTTTTATCTTTTGGATCTGGCTGCATATTTAATACACTTATTAGAAAGGTGGCTGGAATGCCTGATGTTAATGTTCCTAACTTGATAGAGTATGGTCTCTAGGAGGCTCCCCGTGTATCATCTACCTGAATTATTTATAACTCATTAATTATTTATACCCTGCTTATTTTAAAGAACAGGAATTATCTACACACTAATTAAAACTGTCAAAATCTTTAATATTATTTAAAAAGGCATAAAATGGCAGAAGTGAGATTGAATACGTAATATGAATCTGTCCTTTCTTGGTAATGCAGTGTCCTAAGCTTCAAGTGCCTAAGCTATTTTGGAAATCTTGAGTAGGCTTCTTCTGACCAAATGTAAATATATATGCTACAGATAGTTTGACCTATCTATCTTGATGCCATTTTTAATAAATATAAACTAATTAGAACCCATAATTTATTTCATTCTAAGGTAAAAGTCTAAAGGAGATCAGAGAAACAGTGTCCAGGAAGTACTTAATTTTCTTCCTTTATTACAAAGGAAGCCTAGGGTGATTAACTCGAATGTGACTGCCTTTTGGATAGCTGAAGTTATGATGACCACAGTGTCATGTTCTAAGCCTCCAGGAGAAAGTATAAATTTTTCCACACACTTTGTTTGCAGCACACTTTGTTTGCAGGTTTGGATTCTTGTATTTGGAACAGCATAAATACTTACAGCTTTTTTGCTTTTTTTTTTTTTTTTAAGTATAACACAAACAAACAACAACAGCAAAAAACACATCATGCTACTGACGGTCCATGTGGATACATATAATACTGAAAAAAAAATCAGTAGTTGAATGCAATTTTGCATCATTACCTACTACTGTATAATTATCAAAATTATTACATCAATATGCCTACTGCAAATGAACTAAGTAATTTTCAACTAAAGGCAGAAATTTTGAATAAATGAACTGAAAATGCTCCAACAGAAAATAATGGTATATTTCTCTACATATTTCTACATTCATTGAGTTAAAGACTGAGGAATATCAAATTTGGTCCTATAAGGCTGAATATGCCAAGGCATTCAGATAATAAATACAAATAATCTTCTACTGACCTTATTCAAGATATTAGCATTTAAGTGGAAGTTTTTGCATTGGGGGATGGGGGGAGGGGAAGGTACGTGGCAAAACTGGAGAAAAAGAGGATAACTAGTGAAATATCCTGAAGAAAAAGTGGAAGGTATGGAAACTGCAATCCCCCAACAATAGCATATGAAAAGACAGTTCAGAGCACCTTTATTTCTATGGCAAGCATAGAAAACACAAGTTGACCTCTTTCATCTGGCTTTCTTGTTTTAGGAGGAATTATTCATATATATCATTTGGCTGTTACAGTTTAAATATGTCCCTATGTTCTGTGCACATAAAACCATAGTAATCTCCCCAGTTAGCTATGTAGAGAAGAAAATTCAAAACTAAAGTCTACTAATATAGCAATGCAATATTAAAAACTGGTGGGTTTTGTTTTGTTTTGTTTTTGTTTGTTTGTTTAGTAGAATTGGGTCCAGGGCATGTCAGCAAGATGGCTGCCACAAGAAATTCAGATATCCCAATTATAATGTAAAGTTTTACTTTCAAATACATTTTGTTCACACTGAGGAGCACTTTCTGAGTTGCAGATTGCTGGCTGAGCAAAATAGGTAGAATTTTCTTTTAAGTATTTATTTACCTCCTCTGAGTATTAAAGATATTCATAAAGATATGTCCATAAAAAGAACAAGTACAAACTTTATTCTGACATTTGATTTAATCCATGTTAGGAAATTTATTTGACAGATACTTTTTTTTTTTCTTTTTTTCCCCAGGCATTGAAATACAGCATATTTGCACAAACATTTGTGCTTAAAGAGAAGACGTGATTTTATGAGAAATGTGAATATGAATAATACTCATAATCTCTGCAGATTTTCTTACCTTTCAGTACCGTGTTACTATGTAATGTCATCAGCAAAACAAAAGAAAGACTACTTTTCTTTAAAGGGTACCGTTACGTTGTTTTATCTTGTTTGACCTGTATTAGTATCAATTTTTGGCAAGTGTCCTCTGGGGAAAAAAAAATTAAAAAAATAAATTAATTAATTAAATGAAAGCCAATAATCTGTTATGTGATAGAATTTACCACTTTGGCTCAGCAGAAAGAGTAAAACTAAAATTAAGGCATTCCAGGAGATATGATGATTCTCCACGATACAGACTGAAAATACATATTAAAAAAGAAAAAAAAAAAGTCTTATTGTAGTGAACTGCAGTCTGTATACTGCGTTTGAATCTTTACCTGCAGTTTACAATATTTCAGAACAAATCAGAACAGCCTCATAGGCGATAGTTTGAAAATATCTTTTTACGTATGTTTTAAGGTGCAGCATACTTTTGAATAATATTGTCTATAACAAAACAAACATTTTACATGTATTTTTATGCCCAGTTTCAAAAAGTGTATTTTTAAAAATATATAATTATCAATTTCACTTTTTTTTTTCCTATCAAGTTTGGTCTACTTTCTCCAAATAGCCTATTGTTAAGAAAGATATGGAGCTTCTTCCCAAAAGGAGAGAAAAAAAAAAAAAACAAAAACACCACACAACAAAAACCACACATCTTCCCAAATATGTGTTAACATTATATCTTGTTTCAGTGATCCAGCAGAACTCTATGAATGTTGCATAGAACTAAATTGATGTAAATTACATTTTTTTTCTTACAGAAATGATTCTATGACATCTTCAACAGAATACAGTTTGTATGGATGTGATACAAACATACGTGTGTGCTGTTGTTTAACCAAAGCTTTATTACAATTTATAGTATACAGCTGTATACTACATAGTGTTCTTATTGCTGGTAATATAAGGTTTTATTATTGAATAAAACACACAAGGCTCAAATCTGTGAGGAAATAACTCTTTTAAAATAAATTCATGAAAAAAAAATCATAATTTTCTCAAGGGATTAGCATTGGAAATAATCCTAAAACTATTCTGAAACACAGAGAGGAAATTAAATGAAATGGATAAGCTTTTTGAAAAGAGCAAGAGAGAATAAAAAGCAAACTGTCTGTGAAGAAGCTTGTGTAATTTCATATTTGTCACGAATAGCAAAGAGCTCAACAGCTGAAAATCACTATGGACTGGATCTGACTTCACATCAACAAATTTCATCTACTGAGTCCACAAGTGCTTTTAGGAATGTAACCTGTTAGGAACACAGATAATGGGTTGAATCACCAATGCTTTTGGCATGTATTTCTCTCTCTAATTGTACTGAGAGCCTAAGGAGACAAATCTTTTATGAGAGGGATGAGTCTTGACCAACATAAACACTGGACATCTCTTTCAGATCTTGAAAAATGGTTCGCTGTTGACACTGTAATTTCAGCAGGACATTTTAACAGAGTAAAACAGATTTATCACTCTTCCACGGCAGTTCCCTCAGAAATTGCTGTCTTAACCTCTCCTGCTTAACTGAAATTATTCATTCCAAGCTGCTCAACCACAGCTAATCAGAGACAGGTTATGATATACTTTTATGACAAAGAAAAAAATATCTATTTCCAGTCTTATCTTCTCTTACCATCGTTGGACTGTTCAGAGATCAAGTACACTCGTTTTGAAGTAAAGAGAACAGAATTGGACACTCATTTTCAAGCAAATCATATGGCTGAAAGACTAAGCCCCTGTGTTTGTGTTTTGGCAAGTTCAAAACTACGATCAATATTCTTTGACATTTTTTCATGGTACATAATCATGAAATGTTAGTCATTCTAATGACTACAATTTCAAGCCATTTCATTTGAAAGGGTCAGTTGTTGAAAAGTTGGTATTTGTAGCAGTCCTGTCTGCTCATTAGTGATTGCTTTTTCTGAAATGTTGAGTGTACCTTCTATCGTAACAGCCTCTTATAAACACATTTTATTGCCAAAGAACTTTTAACTATTTTCTCTGTGGGTATGTTCTCCTATGTACACAACATTTGGTTTTGTCATTAGCTGACAAATTATTCTCCTGCTCAGAGAAATAGACATTTCTTGTAAAATTTCCAAGATGTTTGCTGGGGTATGTTTCACAAAAGATGTCCATTCCATGTTTCATAGAATGGCTTGGATTGGAAAGGAACTTAAAGATCATCTGAATCCACACACACACACACCAAGGGCAGGGATGCCACCCACTAGATCAGGCTGCCCAGGGCCTCATCCAGCCTGTTCTTGAACACCTCCAGGGATTGGGCATCCATGACCTCTCTGGAAACCTGTTCCAGTGCCTCACCACCCTCTGAGTGAAGAATTTCCTCTTAACATCTAATCTAAATCTCCCTTCTTTTAGTTTGAAACCATTCCCTATCATCCTGTCATTATCTGATTGAGAAAAGAGTTGCTCTCCATCTTTTTTATGTCCCCTTTAAGTACTGAAAGGCCACAGTGAGGTTTCCCCAGAGCCTTCTCTACACCAGGCTGAACACCCCCAGCTCTCTCAACCTTTTTTCATAGGACAGGTGCTCCAGTGCTCTGATTATATTCATGGACTTCCTGTAGACCTGCTCTAGCTGTTCCACATCTTTCTTGTGCTAGGGGATCTCCAGACCTGGATGCAGTACTCTAAGTGGGGCCTTACAAGGGCAGAATAGAGGGGGACAACCACCTCTCTTGACCTGCTGGCCATTCCTCTGTGTATGCAGCCTGGGATGCAGTTGGCCTTCTGGGCTGTAAGCATGAACTGCTGGCTCATGTTGAGCCTTTCATCCACCAGAACCCCAAAGTTCTTCTACACAGGGCTGCTCTCAATAGGTTCTTCACCCAGTCTATACTCATGCCCAGGATTGGCCCAATCTAGGTGCAGCACCTTGCACTTAGACTTGTTGAATCTCATTAGGTTTACAGGGGCCAACTTCTCAAGCTTGTCTAGGTCCCTTTGAATGGTACCTTTTCTTTCTGCACATATCAACTGCACAACTCAGCTTGGTTTCATCTGCAAACTTGCTGAGGGTGCACTCAGTCCCATCATCTATGTCATTGATGAAGATATTGAAAAGCACCAGTCCCAAGACAGACCCCTGAGGTACACCACTCATCCCAGGCCTCCACTTGGATGTAGAACCATTGACCAAAACTGTCTGGGTGCAGCCATTGAGCCAATTCCTTATCCACTGAATGCTCTGTCCTTCAAATCCGTCTCTCTCCAGTGTAGAGATCAGGATGTCGCATGGGACTGTGTCAAAGACCTTAGAGAATTCCAGGTAGATGACATTGCTCAGTCTTCCCTTGTCAACTAATGCAGTCACTCCATTGTAGAAAGTCACCAGATTGGTCAGGCATGATTTACCCTTGGTGATGCCATGCTGGCTGTCTCAGATCACCTCTTTGTCTTGCTTGTGCCTTGACATTGCTTACAGAAGGATCTTTTCCATTCTTTTGCCAGGCACAGAGGTGAGGCTCACCAGTCTGTAGCTCTGCAGGTCTACCTCTCTACCCTTTTTAAAAAATGGGAGTGGTGTTTCCCTTTTTCCAGTCACTGGAGACTTTGCCTGACTGCTGTGACTTTTCAAATATGATGGAGAGGAGCTTGGCAACTCCATCAGCCAGTTCCCTCAGGACCCTGGGATGCATGTCATTGGACCTCATAGGCTTGTAACAGTTTAGTTTCACCACGTGGTCTTGAAACTGCTCTTCACTAATAGTGAGAGGGACTTTGCTCCCCAAGCCCCTACCTAAAGGTTCAAGGATTTGAGAGATGTGGGAAGCCTGACTGTCAGTGAAGACTGAGGTAACTAAGTTGTTGAGTACCTCAGCCTTCTCCATGTCTGTTTTGGGGAATTATATTTATATAACTTCAAATTACACCTATAAAATCCAGTTATATCTATAAAATTTCAAAAATTTCAACAAATCATGTTGTACACAATTTAAAATAAGCTTATTTCATATATTAAAAGTTCATTACTGATATTCGGAAGACTATTGCCAGCAGGTCAAGGAAGATGATCCTCTCCCTCTACTCAGCCCTGGTGAGGCCACACCTAGAGTATTGTATCCAGTTCTGGGCTCCCCAGTACAAGAGAGACATAGAACTACTGGAGCAAGTCCAGACGAGGGCTACAAAGATGATTAGAGGACTGGAGTACCTGTCATATGAAGACAGGCTGAGAGAACCAGGCCTGTTTAGCCTGGAAAAGAGAAGACTGAGGGGTGACCTCACTAATGTATATGAGGGGAGGGTGCCAAGACGATGAAGCCAGTCTCTTTTCCGCTGAGCCCAGCAACAGGATGAGACGCAACAGGCACAAACTGAAGCACAAGATTTTCTGGATGAATATGAGAGGGCACTTCTTTACAGTGAGGGTGACAGAGCACTAGCACAGGTTGCCCAGAGAGGTTGTGCAGTCCCCTTCTCTGGAAATAATCAAAACTGCCTGGATGCCATCCGGCGCAATGTGCTCTAGGTGATCCTACTCAGCAGGGGCTTGGACTTGATCTTCAGAGGTCCCTTCCAACCTCAGCCATTCTGTGATTCTGTGACATCCAAACTTCACCAAGTATTCAAAGTATAAATCATAGAATCTTAGAATTGGAATTCTTAATGGAATCATTAAGGTTGGAAAAGACCGTCAGGATCATCTGGGCCAGCCATCAACCTACACCAATATCACCCACTAAACCATATCACTAAACACCACGTCCAACCTTTCCTTAAACACCACCAGTGATGGTGACTCCACCACTTCCCTGGGCAACCTGTTCCAATGCCTGACCGCTCTTTCTGAGAAGAAATATCTCAGAATTTCCAACCTAAATCTCCCCTGGTGCAGCTTGAGGCCATTCCCTCTAGTCCTATTGCTGGTTATCTGTGAGAAGAGGCCAACCCTCAGCTCCCCACAACTTCTTTTCAGGTAGCTGTAGAGATAAATAAGGTCTCCCCCGAGCCTCCTCTTCTCCATACTAAACAACCCCAGTTCCCTATGCCATTGTCCTGGTTCCAGTTAGGACAGAGTTAATTTTCCTCCTAGTAGCTGGTAGGGTGCTATGTTTTGGATTAGGATGAGAAGAGTGCTGATAACATGCTGATGTTTTAATTGTTGCAGAGCAGTGTTTACACCAGGCCAAGGACTTTTCGGCTTCTTGCTCTGTCCTGCCAGCGAGCAGGCTGGGGGTGCAGCAGGAGCTGGGAGGGGACAGACCCAGGACAGCTGACCCAAACTGGCCAAAGGGGTATTCCATACCATCTGACATCATGCTAAACAATATATAGGGGTGGCTGGCCGGGGTGGGCGGCCGGCTGCTCGGGGATAGGCTGGGCATCGGTCAGCGGGTGGTGAGCAATTGCATTGTGCATCACTTGTTTCTTACACATTATTATTATTAATACTATTATCATTATCACTATTATTATTATTGTTATTATTATTTTCCTGTCTTAATAAACTGTCTTTATCTCAACTCACAGGCTTCACTTTCCCGTTTCTCTCCCCCATCCCAGAGAGGGAGGGGGGAGGGTGAGCGAACGGCTGTGTGGTGTTTAGTTGCCAGCCGGGTTAAACCACAACAGCCATCACTCAGAGGACTTGTGTTCCAGACCCTTCACAAGCTTCATAGCCCTTCTCTGGGCATGTTCCAGGGCCTTCTTGTAGTGAGGGGCCCAAAACTGAACACAATGCTCAAGGTGCGGACTCACCAGAGCAGAATAAAAGGGAATGATAACTTCCCTGGTCCTGCTGGCTACACTATTCCTGATACAAGCCAGGATGCTGTTGGCCTTCTTGGCCACCTGGGCACGCTGCCAATTCATGTTCAGGTGAGCATCAATCAGCATCCCCAGATCCTTTTCCTCTGCACAGCTTTCCAGCCACTCTGCCCCAAGCCTGTAGCATTGCATGGGGTTGTTGTGGCCCGGCACTTAGCCATGTTGAACCTCATCCCATTGGCTCATCCTGTCCAGGTCCCTCTGCATGGCCTTCCTACCCTCCAACAGATCAACGCTTCCCCCCAACTTGGTGTCATCTGTAAACTTAGAGTGCAATCAATTCCCCCATCCAAATCATTAATCAGGATATTAAAGAGGATGAGCCCCAAAACTGACCCCTGGGGAACACTAGTGGTGACTGGTCACCAGCTGGATTTCACTCCGTTCACCACCACTCTCCGGGCCTGGCCATCCAACCAGTTTTTAACCCAGCAAAGAGTGCACCTTTCCAAGCCATGGGCTGCTAGCCTCTCCAGGAGAATACTGTGGGAGACCATGTCAAAGGCCTTGCCGAGGTTTAGGTAGGCTCCATCAACAGCCTTTCTCTCATCCACCAGGTGGGTCACCTGCTCATAGAAGTTGAATTGGTCACGTAGGACTGGCCTTTCCTAAACCTATGCTGACTGAGCCTGATCCCTTGGTTGTCCCGCATATGCTGTGTGGTTGCATTCAAGCTGACCTGTTCCATCACCTTTCCTGGTCAGGCTGACAGGCCTGTAGTTCCCCAGGTCCTCCTTACAACCCTTCTTGTAGATGGGCATCACATTAGCAAGTCTCCAGTCATCTGGGACCTCTCCAGATGACCATGACTACTGATAGGTGATGGAAAGTGGCCCAGCAATCACATCCGCCAATTGCTTCAGCACCCTTGGGTGGATCCCATCTGGCCCTGTGGATTTGTGACAGTTCAGGTGAAGCAGATGTTATATTTGTTTCATTTCAAACAAAATAGTACCTCTTGGCTGCCATGTTGTTATACTTTTGAATTCTCTAGACTGTTGAACCTTCTCCAATTCATAGTTTTGTTTTTGAATCCAGTGAGATTATTTAAATTATTTATTACAAGATATATAAAAAGTAATTAGAATATGACCATTTTCAAGGATATACTATTAAATTCTGTTGTACGAGACATATTTAAACTGGAAGTGAAACTAGATTGCGAGTGGACAACTTTACTGTAAAGGACAAATATGTGTTAGGAAAGTCAAGATAACAGACCAGGCCAACAAACTCCTTCACAAATGCACCTTCATCTAGAAAGATAGGTCTGCTGTTGCAGATGCTGAGTCTACTTGTTAGGACATATCTGGAAAATGAACAGCAGAGTTGGGGAGGAGAGGAATAGTTGGAACACACTTTTTTAATTCTACACCTACACTTTCTTAATTCTAACGGTAAAGAGACTCAGCAAGTGCAAAATAGCACAGAAGTGAGAAAGTCCAGCTATCAGCAGAAAGCCAGCTGAACTGTTGGTGGTAAAGCATCACTTAAATAAGTTATTTCAAAAAATTAAGCAGACCAGAACAGAAGCTTAAAAGCCAACACTGACAAAGTACCAATCAACGTTATCAGCAAACATTAAATTGCTTTCCAAAACAAAATCCACTTAAAAGTTCACTATGCAGGAAAGTGCTACTTAACCATAACATAGCAAGACAGATGTATCCATCAACAAAAATGCTGAACCCCAGGACAGTGATTTCAAGAGCAAGACATTTTATTTTGATAAAACTCCTGCCATTTTTTTTATTTTTTTATTTCTTTGCTAAAGATTATATTCAAAGTCAAACCATTCAGGACTAACATACAAATCAAATATACAAAATATAGAAATACAGTCTTAAGGAAAATTACTTTTCTCAATATTAGTGATTTACAGAAGCATGAAGTAACCATTGTTTTAAAATTTAACTTTCAGTTTTCCGTTTACTTTGTAATTATTTTGATTATTTTCTTAGGAAGATTTTCCACTAGTAGCTTAGAGTAACAGAAAAAGGAACAGAAGGATGTAGTTTACCCCCTAGCCTGAAGCATGCTCAACTATGGTTATGCTATTACTAATAGATGCCTTTCTTACCTTTCTAATTTCCTCATAGGCTTGTTTGGACAAACCATAATTTTCATAAAGACCTCTTTTATAAAGACCACTTAATATAGCTGCTTAAAGACTGATTTATTTAATTTAATTAATTTTGGAAAAAAACTGTAATTACTTTCATATTAATTACATGTACTTATTATACGTTTCTTCTCTTTTAATTTTCTTTTAGTACATTACTGAAACAAACAAACAAAAGTCTCTAGTTTTATTTTGATCAGATTTTAAATATGTGAAAAGTCAGCATAATTATCAGTTTGGACTGCTATCTTAGTAAGTTTGAGAAGCTACCAAGGAGTCAGTGACATGAAGAAATAGTTTAGTTAAGATGGTGTTCCATCAAGTAAGGGCTAGTTCCACTGTAGCAGAATTAATTTTAGTGACAAATAAAAAAAGAAAAAAAAAACACCTTTCTATATGTATATATATATATATCCACAAAGATTGTATATACTCTCTTGTTTGGCAAGAGTGGTTTCGTTTGTAGTCAGGGATCTTGATTCCTATTTTGGGATTATTCTCTACTTTCATGTTACTCTCTAGGCAAGTTCCTTATAGCATTAAATGAGCTGTGAAGGAAATAGCTGCAATGACAGGTTTAGAACTTTGGTGACTTTGGGGGGTTTTGATTTTTTTTATTTTTAACTTTTCCAAGAGACTTCAAAGACTAATATACAATTTCCTGAGTAAGAAATGCTTTTTCTTCCTACATTCAATATTTCACTTTTACACTGAACAGGATCTTATATTGACTAAGAGGAGTAATTTTGATCTAGTTCAAAAGGGAACTAGGGGTGAAATTATAGCTTCATTTCTGTCACTTGGCTTTTGTATAAGTAAAGCTTTCAAAGCATTCAAGAGTTCATGCAAAATGGACATGGCATGAGTTGTCAATACAACTTGTCTTGTGAAAAAGGAGGCAGCGTTCATGTAGCATATCTTGATTTAACTTTAAAATATTTATTTCATCATTTGTGCATATAAAACTTAGGAAAATATATTCAGAGTAAATGGCTAAAGCAGAAGTACAGCTGATTAAAAATGAGAGAGAGAGGAAAAAAAAAAAGGAAAAAAGAAAAAAAAATCCAAAGTGTCACTGGTAGCAATTCCTCATCAAACTGAAATGGTATCTTAAGCACAATCTTAAAGCAGTCATTCTATTTATGATAGCATTGCCACCAAAAACTTGGATGATCTGTACTATTATAACATTTTTTCATGTCCCAGGGAAGAAAACAGAAGATTAAAGGCATTAAAAATAAGAAAAGGAAAATTTTACATAAAATAGGTAAATCGGAAAAGCAACCTGAAATCAAGGACATATAATTTAGTACAAAACAAATGGTTGAAGCATAGCATATTTTACAAATAAACTTTACATAAACTATGGAAGGTACTGTTATTCAGAGAGGATTGTAGACCCCCAAAACTATCCAGTCAGATAAACTAGCAAGAAAATGAGAAAAGCTGACCTTGTAACAAAATATTCTACTGGCATTTGGCCTAACTCATAAACTAGATCGAGGCAGTTTGAAGACGTGTAGAAGGGAATGTAAAGTGAAGGTCAGCTGTCTGTGGCAGATGTAATATAGACTGTGACTGAATGGAAGAAATTCATTTCACATAACACTTAAAAGCCTCTAATGCGTGACTGATGGATGTAGCAGAGGAAAGAACAACATGACAGAAAAAAGACCCTGACCTAATAACATCAAGGAACAAAATCAGAATCTAAGAAACAACACAAGAACCTAGACCTGGTCAAATCTTATTTAACTGTAGTTGTGCTTATTTGCAGTAACTATAGATTGAACTCAGTGTATTTGAAGGGGCAACATGTCTTATATAACTAGCTAATTCATTTGTGCTTATAATTGTTGTAGTGCACTGGATTTGATGCTTGCCCACACTGCATACATTCCCTTGCCTAATTCTTTTTAGAGCCAGCTTGTGGCTGAAGACTGAAAGTATATTTTCAATGAGCCAGCCTGACAGGAGTGGCAGTAGACTTCATGTGACATTAAAAGCAGTAAACAAGCATTTGTGCATGCATACACACAAGAGAGATTATCTGGATAAGAAAAAAAAAAAATCTGGACATTGAATCTATCTGACTTCAAGCTTAACAGGAGTCTGAAGTATGATTTTGATGTTAAACCAAATTTTAATTAAAATAATGTGACATTTACCCTGCTTAAATTGTGTACTGTCTCACCGGAATTAATTGTAGATCTCTGAGAATAACACAGTCCACCCAGAATAACCATATTACTGCCTTAAAAAATAATAATAATATAAAGAAACAAACAAAAAACTGTTGGAGGGCGATTCAGTCTGCTTAGATAACGTCTCTAAGACTCCACAAAACCAGTGGAAATGGTGGGTGTTTGCATTTACTTTCCTTTTCTCTTTTCTTTGCTCATCATTTCAATAAAGTCAAATTACTAGAAGAGTGTCCAGGAAAAGAAGTATCTGTGTAATCTAAGCTCTGTTTAGAGGCAAATTCAATCCTTATTTCCTAAATTTCTGGAGACTTTTATGGCTGTTAATGATACTAAATGATCAAAGCACTGTCAGCTCTTCTGATCATGTCTTACATGCAAACATAGATTTTCAGCATTTCTTCTGAGATGTAAAAGAATTTTATGATAGATACTCACTAGATTAGCTTCCCATTATGCTCATTTCACATGGAAAAAAATAAAAAAGAAAACAGCAAACACAGGTCTTGTTGGCCCAGGACCGGGAAGGGGAATCAACTGCCAAACCTGAGACCCTCTTGCAAGATGCAGCCAGGTGCTCCAACAAACAAATGGAGTTATTTGCTATCTGAACTTCATCTTACCTTTCATAGGTGAGCATAGAGCATGTTCCAATTTCTCTACAAGCTACTGATTTTGGCACCCACAAATGGTGTAGCATTTATGAGTGTTCTTCATCTTGGACTCAGTGGCCAATGTTCTCCACTTATGAATGACTACTTTAACTATGAAGTTACTAGGTTAAAAAAGAGACATATTTATGCCTGTCACAGCTGACTTTTTCAGGGACCTAGAATTGTGTTAGAGCATGTTGTCTATTCCCAAACTACACTTGTTCCAAATTAGGAGAAACATTAGTAATCATTTTAAGAGTTTGCAGGGTCACCAAAGCAATACCTTCTGAGTTTACAAATACCCATACCTCAAATTCTAAGAAATGAAAGACTAAGGGACAATACGATAACAGTATTTCAGTTCATGACAAGTTACAATGTTTAGGACAATGAACAATGTATTCACCTTTCCTATCAGCATAATAATAATACTAATTAAAAAAAAAATCAACTTAATATGCAGTAATGAAGACATGAAAAGTAGTTGCTTAAGGAAGCTAGTAAACCAACCTAGCAACTAGGATGAGGAGAGCTGCTGAGAAAGTAGTTCAACCTTCTATCAACAGCACTAATAACTGATCTCAAAATCCCCACAGGAAAATAAATAAATAAATAAATAAAAATCCATTCTTCCAGACACAGTTCTCATTCCTTTCCCCCAATCTGAGTATACTCTATCATGTTCTGTTCCTGTTGCAGCAGCAGGATAGACATAACATCTTATATTTAGGATAGAAAAATTCACTTTTGTCTGCTTAGTTACAAAACCTGAGTCAGCCCTGCTGAATGAATAAATCAAGATAAATAAGAGGAGAATCCTATTTACAAATGAAAGAAAACTTATGTCTTCAAACAGGAAATTTCACCTCAGCGATTTATTTCTTGCTAAGATTACAACTGTAGAAGCTTCTACCTACAGGACAGGAAAAAAAAAATAGTATCTGTTCTCACTCCAATTCAGTCTACAACATAGAAGGAGAGAAACCATAAGATCATAAGTTACTTCCTGACAATTGCTTTCTATTATACTAGATCCAGCAGAGCTTAAGGTGTCAAAGGTGCAGCATGAGAAGGGGCTATATGAGTATTCTTCTTTACCAACGTCCTGCAGAAGAAACGATTTACTTCAAGCATGAGTCTTAAAGAAGTAGGAAAAACAAAGGAGAGGTAATGGAAAGATTTATGAAATTTGGAGCACATATGGAGCTCTGCCAGCACATAGACTGTCACTCGCCTCACTCACCCCCATCCCCCAATAGCAGATTTGGGGACACACACTGCTCCCATCCCAGGGATTAGAGTTTGAAGACCCCCACCTGCTCCAGGAGCTGTTGCTGAGACTCCAGCAGCTGGCATCAAATTTCGCTCACACACAGAGGTCTCACCAGGAGCTAGAACTGAGCCCTTACAGCAGTAAGATTAAACAGAGAGATAAGAAAGGATTTAATGACAACACTGGCCAGACTGCAGTGATCAGGCACAGGGCTCAGCCAGACAAGCATACTGACCAACTCTATCTTACAAGCAACAAGCCCTTTTATAATCTTTTCTGCTTACTCCCTCTTTACTCCTCCCTGCTCCCTCTTCCCTAAGACATCCCTTGTTGGGTTGCAGAGGTCCACTCTTTCCTGCACCCCTCCCAGTCCATGCCCTGCCTTGGTTCACAATCTTAATCAATTGCCAATCAATTGTTGATCTTGCTGGAAGTGGTGCTTGTAATTTCTCATTAGCACATCAATTTGTGTGACTAGGTTTGTTTCTTGTCATTGTCTCTATGGTTTGTTGTATCAGATCTGTATCTCCCTGTTTCTGGTTTCCCCCTTTTCCCTTAGTTTCCTAACTGAAGATTTTCCTGATCAGCAGGAAATCCCACACTCCCATCTGCCCTCATCAATTAGTGTGATTGACCAGCTTTGGTTCCCATCCTATCCTGCCTTATTTGTCAGTCAATTTGGGACCCTGTATGCTCTTATTTATGGCTTCCTCCCTTTCTTATCATGCCTTGTTGCACTGAAAAAGGTCCTTAATTAGATGTAAGGAACCCACAATTTCCTTCCACTCACTCTTACAGTACTGTACTTTAACAGTCTAATTTAATATATGCTGAATCTAAGTTTACCAAGTTATTATGATAACTGTTGGGCTCTACAGTTACTTTAATTCTGAAATTGTCAATTTATGGGAGGACTAGCTGCAAAGAAAGGATATTTTATTCTTCCCCCTACTGTTAATAATGAATCAATATCTGAAGGAGGGTATTATACCTCAATTTAGCACAGCTATATTGTTAAACTTTTGCAGAGCAAGACACGTAATTAGTATCTTGCTGTTTATGATAGCTGTATGTTGATGATGAGATACAGGTCTTCATCAGGCAAACATTGTTATAAAGCTTCTCTTGGAGTGTGTGTCTCATGGGCTTTATCTTTACAAAGGCTGCCTACTTCTGTATTAACACTTCAGTTAAATCTAGGTTTTTGTTCATCTGTAAATAAGGTTATTTGTCCGTATATATATATGCATATACTAATATGACTACATTCAGATTAAAAAATCATTATGGGACAATTTATGATTATTCTGCTTCCAAGGAGGAAATTGGTAAGTGTACAGGCTGCTCTCTCCTTGTTTTCTGTACAAATATAGGTTACATAAGGAAAGTTCAAAATATGTATATATTTATATATATACACACATATATGCTTTTTTTTTTTTTTTTTTGCTATTACTGGTAAATGAGAAATGCAGTAGACACAAGAGAAAACGGTGTTCTGACTATATAGTGAATTTGAAGTAGCTGGGATTCTGAAGTCTTTACTGTATCTCTTAAAGAATATGCTTCCATGTCTACTGTTCTCAGTGTTATATCAGCTGTGATGCAGAACTGATCATTTAAAATTATATGAAGATAAGTGAGGTTAGCTTTCTGGTCTAGAGGCATTGCTGTTCACTTTCCTATGGAATGTACTCTATATTCTTGCTTGAAAGGTGGGACATAATCATGGTCAACTCCCTTTTTCCTGGTTTGTCCAAACTGCAGAGAACTCTAGACACTTGCCATACTGTCATTAAGTATTTTGATGAAGTTAAAATGTGGTTTCAAATACAGAAAAAAATCAAAAAAAAAATAAAAAATCACAACTGAATAGTATTTTAGAATAGAACTGCATTAAAAACAAAAACAAAACAAACAAAAATAACTTTGTTTATTTTGAAAGCTAAATGCTTTTAAAAAGAAACTTGTGATGATAGCGATGACTTGTGATGACTGAACACTAAGAACTGATATTTGGATAAACTGTTTTTTTTTTGTTGTTGTTGTTCTGTTTGATTTTTGTTTTATTATTATTTTCAGACAAAATTCTTATTTTTGTGTATTACACATGACCCATTTCAATGGATAAAATGCACAGTAATATATAGTTTAACTTGGCCTCAAGCAAAACAACAAGAACAAAAAATCTCTCAGCCCTACGCTGCAAATGATCAGCCATTAAAAGGTTTAGCAATGTATGGGATGTTTTCAGTGTGGGGGGTTTCTTTTGTTTTGTTTTGTTCTTTGTTTTATCCCTGAGAGTATGTTTTAACATCACGGATTTCACTCTAGAGAAAAACTACAGGTTTTATTCATGATTTATCACCCACCTCCTTTGTAATAGCATGGTCATACGTATCTCACTGTGGAGTTTCGAGGCATCCTGAGTAAGACTTCAGATAGTAAAAATTAATGGAAGTTATTTTTTCCTCTTTCAGACGTCTATTTATTTCTTGTAAACTTTTTGTTGGTGGTGGTTTTGAGGGGGAGGGGGTTCCTGTGAATTAGTTTGAGATGTCCTACAAGACAAGTGAATTTGAACTGAATTTAGTTCATGATAAAGTGTCAGTCACTGTAAAGTAGCCTTTGGAGTAAATGGGCTATCTGGTGTTGAAGTGTAAGTTTGTTTTTCTTCCAGGAATTGAGATGAGAGATTGTTCTTTGTAGAGTGCGTGTGTGTGTGTATTGCTGGGGGTTGCATGGGAAGGTATGGGTGCTTGATCAACACTAAGTTCAAGTCGACTCACCTGTGGTAATTTTTCAAACATGTTGGAAATCAGAATAGGCATTAGTAAGTGAGGAGATGCAATGTTCTTGCTTTATGTTAAAAGTCTGAAGACCTTCTTCAGTGTTACTGAGAGGGAAAGATTTGGGTGATGAGGGAACAATGGAGTGTAATGTTATAGCTAGTTATGGGGACAGTCCTCTGGAAAGAAGACAAAGAAAGTTATCAGTTAAGAACTGTTTCTACACTCTAATAGACGTTAGAGAGGGGCAATAAAAGTATAGAGCCACATCTTCTCTCCTTCTCCCCCTTCCCCACCCCCCTCCCCAATTTGTATTTGAAAAAAAAAAAAAAAAGTATTCTTCTATTTAGTAAAAAAAAAAAAAATCCCAATGGAAAGTGCTGTCATATTACTTGGGGAAAAAATAGCTTCATCTAAAACACTAGTTATTTTCAACTTTTACTGATACAAACAGAATCTGCGGAGATTATGCAGAGACCCTAATCAAACTCAAAAGTGATAATTGTTATGAGAAATTCATGAGAGCATGTGGCACAATCCTTAGCTACCTAAACTCTCTCCCTCTCCCTCTGTCCCTCTTTTTCTCTCCCGCCCTCCTCTTTCACCCCGATATAATATAAACAATATTTTCTTCTCTGTAAATTTGTTTTCCTTCCCCTTTTTAGTATTGGACATGTGAAATAAAAAGTGATGCTTCACTCTTTCAGAGAGAAAGCATTTGTCCTCTCCTTCTAGTACTTAGTAATGCATTACCTGATTTGCAAGTCACTGCTGCCATGATATTACTTGACATTCTTCTATATTTACTCACATTACCTCTTTATGTCTCTAGACTAATCTCCATAAGGATATTTTTTAGTATATTTCACATCATTCAAAGTGCTCTGAAATCTTTCATTATTAATAAAAATGTGTGAAGAGTAGTTGCTAAATAAATACCATTAACTTATTAATAGAATCAAATAATTCAGTTGGAACGGACCTTCAAATATCATCTAGTCCAACCGCCTGACCACTTCAGGCCTAATCAAAAGGTAAAGCATATTAATAAGGATATTGTCCAAACACCTCTTGGACACTGACAGGCATGGGGCATCAACCAGCTTTCTAGAAAAGTCTGTTCTAATGTTGATTCCACCTTCACAGTAAATAAGTTTTTCCCAGTGTCCATTCTGAACCTCCTCTGGCGCAGCTTCATACCATTCCCATGCATCCTAACATTGGCTATCATTGGAAGACATTGGCACTACCTTCTCCTCTTGCCCTCCTCAAGAAGTTGTACAGAGCAATGAGGTTGCCTCTTAAACTCCTTTCCTCCAGAGTAGACAACCCAAATGTCCTCAGCTTCTCCTCATAGACCATGCCTTCTAGCCCTTTTACCAGCTTTTTTGCCCTCCTCTGGATGATTTCAAGTATTGTAATATCCTTTTTTTTATTGTGGAGCTGAGAAGTGCACACAATATTCAAGGCGAGGCTGTACCAACACTAAAAACAGAAGGAGAATCATTTCTTCTGATTGGCTGGTTATTCTGTGTTTAATGCACTCCAAAATGCAGTTTGCTCTCTTAGCTGCTGGGGCACACTGCTGACTCACATTGAGTCTACTGCCAACCAGCACCCCTAGATCCCTTTCTGCTGAGCCACTTGTCTTGCAATCTGTACCTGTGCTTCATCTGCATCATTACTCCATCTGAAGTGCAGAACTCACATAATTATATTAGTATAATTATATATTTGTATAATATAAATATTGATTTAGATTTATATTAATAATACTATGAATTAATTATTGATTAGTGTGATTATATTATTTTTTTACATGATGTAATGTTTTTCTCTTTTGATTTTTTTTGCCTCCTGTATTGATATAGGACATAGTGATGACGCCCAGGTGGCCAAAGGATATGGAGAAAAAAACAATTTTCAATGGGAATTTCAAAGCAAAGCTGGTACTGGGGGAAATCACACAGCCCTTTGGAAGAAGAATAGTGAAAATACAGATATGGCACCTCTATTCTCAAGATTAGACATCTACTTCAGGATAAAATTGGTAAATGAACAGATAAGGTTGGTTATGATATCACCTTTATGTCAGTAAGTGTCTCAATGTGATTAGGCAAAAATATAACCGCTCTTGAAGTTTTTAGAACCTGCTAGTTACTGTGACAAAGAGATTAGTAAGAATCAGCACTACAAATACAAATATTCTACACGGTCTTTTTCCACTAAATGTTAAAGTGACAATTTTTTATTCTTCTTATTATTAAAAATTCAGGATAATTCTCTGTTGTGATTCAAACTTATTAATAATCATCAGAAAATATTACATACCATAAGGGAAAAAATACAGAAACAGAAAAGGAAAAAACAAAACAAACAAACAAAACAAAACACACACACACACACACAAAAAAACATCCAGTAAGAACAAAAAGCAAAATCTATGGCAAACATGAAATATTTTGGAAGAGGTAGAAACAAACAGAAGCAGTTCAAACAGTAATTTCATTCCTTTAAGAAGGAGAACTACTGAAATGCAAAAAGTGAAGGTAGTCTTCTGAATACTGAAGTCAGAGATAAAGATTAATGAGCAGTAGTTATCTGAGGAAGATGAAATAAATGATCAGATTGCAATCAGGAGAAGAAAAAAATATTGAAGTAATTTCAACTACCTCAGTAACAGCAGAAACATATATACAAAATGAGAATTAGGAGGTGGAGCAAAGGTATTAATTATTGCTCACCTACACAATATATATATTTAAAAATTGCTTCTTATATCATTGTAGTGGGTTTACGTGGCAAGGTTTTGGTAGCAGGGGGCCATAGGAGTGGCTTCTGTGAGAAGGATCTAGAAGCTGCCCCATGTTTGGTAAGGGCCCCACTGCTGACCAGAGCCCAGCCAATAAGCGATGTTGTTTTGCGCCTCTGTGAGAGCATATTTAAGACAGAGAAAAAAACAAACAACAACAACAAAAAACGCTGCGCCACACAGCAGCTGGGAGAGTGAGAGGAGTGAGGAACAGCCTTGCAGGCGCCAAGGTCAGTGAAGAAGGAGGGGGAGAGGTGCTCCAGGCGCCGGAGCAGAAGTCCCCTGCAGCCTGTGGTGAGGACCATGGTGAAGCAGGCTGTCCCCCCGCAGCCCATGGAGTACCACGGTGGAGCAGGGTTCCACCCTGCAGCCCATGGATTACCACAGTGGAGCAGGGTTCCACCCTGCAGCTCATGGAGAAGACCGCGGTGGAGCAGGCAGACCTGCACCGACAGAGTCTGCGACCTGTGAAAGACCCCTGCCGGAGCAGATTCCGGGCTGGACCTGTAGCCCGTGGAGAGGAGACCATGCAGGAGCAGGTGAACTGGCAGGAGCTGCTGCCCGTGGGGGATCCAGGTTGGAGCAGTTTGCTCCTGAGGGATGGACCCCGTGGTACGGACCCATATCTGGAGCAGTTCTTGAAGAGCTGCTGCCTGTGGGCAGCCCACGCTGTATCAGTTCAGCAAGGACTGCATCCTGTTGGAGGGACCCCACAGCACAGGGGACGAGAGTGACCGAGAAGGAGCAGCTGAGAAGAAACGCTATAGACTGACCATAACCCCCATTCCCCTATTCCCCTGCACCGCTTGGGGGTGGAAGAGTGTGGAAGAGGATGGATGGGGGGGAAGGTGCTTTTGGTTTCTTTCCTTTGTTTCTTGCTTCTCTAGATTGTTAGTAATAGGCAATAAATCTTACTGTCTCCCTATGCAGAGTCTGTTTTGCCCGTCACAATAATTACTGTGCGATCTCCCTGTCCTTATCTCAACCCTTGAGCCCTTTTCATTGTATTTTCTCCCCCTCCTCTTTGAGGAGGGGGAGTGAGAGAGCGGTTGTGGTGAAGCTCGGCCGCCCACCCGAGTAAAACCACCACAATCATCTTAAAGTAGAAAAAAATACTGTAAGACTCCTTAATAGGTAGAGGTATAGGGGTGGGGAATGAGAAAGAAAAAAGAATGGAAAAAAAAAAGGGGAAAAGAAACAACTTCACAAAAACAACTCATTTACATAATCAGGAAAACTTTAGATTCATTTTATGTGATTAATATAGATTTGTTTATCTCCTAGAAAAAAAACGTATAGATTAATTTTAGATTCTTACTGTTCAGAAATAGATCTATGAGACTACAGTTGTGGAGTATGTATATTTGGAAAACCTATGGGAATGACATATAAGAGTTACAGTAATGGTTATGTGTTTTGATAATGTAGACTTTTTTTAAAATGCATCTAATGTCTTGTAGTCTTGTAGAAAATGGTATTAATCTGTTAGAAAGATGATCCAGAAAACTAGGATGTCTAGTTTAAGTCCTCATAATTACAGGGCAAACCCTTTTGCATTGGGAATTTAACTTAAGTTGTTATTCACTAAGAAGCTTATAACTAAACTCTCATGGAGCTTCCAAAGTAGGAGCAAAACCTAAATCTATTATGATAAAGAGACACAACAATTACACTTGCTGTGGACCTGAACAATGAATATGTATATACTTGAACATTGTATGTAGATGCCATATATTTCTGACAAAACATGGGTATAAGGAATAAGTCTTGAATTTGTTTATTTTGGCTTTAGAGTGCCAAATTAGGTACAGCTGCAGATTTTATTTTTGTATTTTCTTTTTTATATATATTTTATATATTTTTTATATTTTTATTTTATTTTTTATTTTTTTGTTGTTGTTGAAGAAAGTACAAGCCAGGATTCTTGAAAAGACTCACTGACTCAGACAACATCAACTGACACAAATATTTCATTAACGATCACCAGAGAAGACAGCAATGGCCACCAAAACACTATGAAACACCTGTGGTATGGACAAAGTTTGTTCATTGTTTTTGTGAAGTACTTCTAAGAATCTGAAATGTCTGGTTGTACCTTCCATATCGGTACTTTAAATCCATCTATAAATGGGTGCAATTGCTAGTATTTTTTAAGCACTTTTTTGAGATGCAATTCTATTTATCTTACTAAATGTTTTGCACTTTATAACAACACATAAAGTAGTACTGTTCTATATTAGTAAAAGAAAAATTATGAGAAACTTCTTGTGCAGTAAATTACAAGCAAGGACAAATTTAAAAGACTTGTCCTTGACTGCCTTATTTCTACTGGGCAAAAATAAGCCTTAGTGATTTATGATAAGAGAAATAATGACTTTATTAAAGACTTGTTCAAGCTCATTTTTCAAAATATATAGTACATGTGATCATTTATTACTGATTTTTTATGCTTCAGTTGTACTATGAGACACACATCATTTGCTTATTTCATTAAAACCTTTTCTACAAAAAAGAAGATATTAGGTCATCAACCTAATATTACACATTCTTAAAGCAAAATTTGAAGTGAGACTTCAATGCAATGCAATGGTATATTTGATAAGAGCTATTTCTAAACTATAAAATACTTTTTAGTGGCTGTTTTAATTCACTTGTCAGTGCCACTTTTTTTATGATAGCTTTGGAATTTGTCTAACAATGAAAACTGAGTTAAGAGTTGGAGATCAATGGAAAAAAAAATAATTCTTTTTCCCCAGACAGGCCCAATAACATTTTGTTTTCCATTGTTGTAAGGACATAAGTTAATATTAGAAATACTTTCCGTGCAATCCTGAATTTACAAATACACTTGCATTGTCTTAATTTAATGTTGTGATAAGTCTTCATCTTTTCAGATAGCTTGTCAATGTAATTTGTTATTTAACATTAATATTCTGACATCTCACTTTGAAAAGTAATTTCTGTTCTCATGTGATTGCAGTCTGCCACCCCTAGCACTTACTCATTCTGATGTGACCTTGTCTTCATCTTTCTATCAATGGATTGTCCAATTCTTTGAAGTATTAAAGGCATTCATCTACGTGGAGATAGGATGTATGTTCAAGCCTTAGTTGTACCTGTAGAAATACTCTGTGGTCCCTATGCAACATCTCTAAAGACAGTGAAATTTATCAAGTCCAGCTGTTGCTGCAATATATGACTCAGACTCATCTAATATAATTTCAAGTGCCTATTCATGGCACCCCATTTAAGACATGAGGCATCCTAGGCTTTTTTCAGATAGCCATGTATCTTAGGTAATCTACATATACGTTGTTTCACATTTCTTTTAAAAATAGTATAAGCAGTCCACGGTCTGCTTTGCATCATGGGATAGTAAAAAAGGCAGATTAAGTCCACCAATAACCATTTTTTCAGAGTTCATAACAGTAATAAAAGCTGAAACAAGCTTACTGTAAGCATGTCCCTGTGGTCCAAACATTAGCAACCTGGACACGGAGAAGAAATTCTTTCTCTGTTTTTCAGAGAGAATGTCTTCATTTTTTTAAACACTGTGTAAATGTATAGAATTGCAGAAATAATTTATAGCTATGTAGCTCAACAGTAACCTTTTTATTTCTGACAAAGAGATACTTTGAATGTAGTTCAGAGTAAGCCATGTGCCATTCCCCTTCTCTGTCACCATCAAGGATGCTGATGAATCTTGATTGCAGTCAAAAAGACGATATCAAGAAATGTTTAGATTTTTTTTTGTTTTGAAAATAAAATCATCACAGCAAATCTTGCATGGAATACTACTGTCTTTACATATACAAATTTAAGTAATTTCTGTTCCAAACAACACCAGAATGACAGAGAGATGGACTTTAACAGACACTCATGTTCAACTGAACAAAATAGTGCATAGAAACTTTCTGTTTTCAGAGATCTGTTGCATGTAGTTTCAGAATTACCATGCCAATAAAGCTCAGGTTTCCTCCAATCTTTTTAAGCCATGCATTGCTGCTGTTCTGTCAAACAGCCACTTTAAAAATCTCCAAAGAAAAAAAAAAAAAGATGGAGAAGTTTGACAGGCAGATAACTGTCTAGATACTCAGAGTTGAGTGAACTGGTGGGGTTTATAGAAGGAAATCGTTCTTCCTCAACAATAGAACATGAACCATCTATATAGAAAGTAATCCTGTGAATTCAG
This sequence comes from Anser brachyrhynchus, assembly GCF_964034855.1. Lineage (NCBI taxonomy): Eukaryota > Metazoa > Chordata > Aves > Anseriformes > Anatidae > Anser > Anser brachyrhynchus. The sequence continues at coordinate 171,581,343 of NC_137694.1, read as the reverse complement.
AATTATGTACTGTGTTCCAAAGTAATGAAGCAGCAAGCCTTCCGGAAATAATGTTTTCACAGTACTTGGCAAGCTCCTTGACAAATCAAAATCCTTTAAATCCCAGAAAAACAGATAGCATGCTCTTGGTATCGCAGTAGTTATGTATCTACAAATGAAAAGGCTAATGTACAGTAGTTGTTTCTACTTACTCTGACAAAATAGAATACTAGAATTGCTGTAAATAGTACATCTCATTAGTTCTGCATTAAAAAGAACACATTTTAGAGATTTACATGAATAGACTGGTCTGAAATCCTTTGGAAAAAGACTGTTGCACAAAACCATGATTAAATATTTTTCAAGAAGTTATATAGCTTGTAAATAATGGGCAAAAATTGATTTTAAAATATGTGTTTAACTTAAGGATTGTGAAATATATCATTGAAAGGAACCTACTAAAATTTCATTTCACAGAAATGGAAGAACTGGAAAGGGAATTTCTCATGATTGTTTTATTCGTTGTTATTATTATTGCACTAATTACAGATTCTGCACCTGGGATGGAGCAACCCTGGATATACGAACAGATGGGGGGACAAGAGGCTGGAGAGCAGCCCTGCAGAAAGGGCTCTGTAAGTTCTGGTTAATGGCAAAATGAATGAGTCAACAGTATGCCCTGGCAGCCAAAAGGGCTCACCATATCTGGGGGAGCATGAGGCACAGAATTGCTGTCCAGTTGTGGGAAGGGATTGTCCTGCTCTGCTCTGCACTGGTGTGGCGTCACCTTGAGTAGTATGCAGTTTTGGGCACCACATTATAAGAAAGACAAAAAAAAATATTAGAGAATGTCCAAAGGAAGGCTACAAAGATGTTTAAGGCTCTAGAGGGGAAGACATATGAGGAGTGGCTGAAGTTATTTTTTTTTTTTTTCAGCCTAGAGAAGAGGAGGCTGAGGGGAGGCCTCATGGAAGACTACAGCTTTCTCACAAGTGGAAACACAGGGGCAAGCACTGATTTCTGCTCTCTGGTGACAGTGACAGGACCCAAAGGAATGGCATGAACTTGGAGATTCAGGCTGGATGTTAGGAAAAGGGTGATTGGGCACTGGAACAGGCTCCCCAGGGAAGTGGTCACAGCACTCAGCCTGCCAGAATTCAAAAGGTGTTTTGACAGTATTCTCAAGAAATAGGGTTTGATTTTGGGGTAGTCCTGTGTGGTGCCAGGAGTTGGACTCAATGGTCCCTGTGGATCCCTTTCAACTCATTAAACTTTATGATTCTGTGACTAATATTCACAAAACAAACAGTAAAAATCCTGGTTTGCTTTAATAGCTGCATCTTGTGCTTATTTGTATGTACATCACTTTCTGCCAGAAATATATTTTCAGTAGTGAAAGGCAGAAATTCTGGTATGAGAGACAATACAGAGAAGGGGAGGAGGGGGCAAGTAGAGTATCAAATACTCTGTCTGAAAGGTTTAAGGCAGATGTAGTCCATTATATTATGGCATTCTAGAGTATCAGCTTTTTCTTCTCGTTTGAAATATCTTTGCCCTGTGTTAACAGAGGAGGGAAGTAGAAAGGAAATGATATAAAGAGTATTCTTGGTGTTGCCTTATGTCAAGATGTGTCCTACAGAATGTTACATGTGGAGTGAAGACCACATGGACACCAGGGCTCTTTTAGGATCAGTAACTGCTACCACTTTATTGATGACATAACTTCAACTCTCCCATATTGAGGACAGGCTCCCTTCTTATACCATTTGCTCTCCAGCAGTACTTTTCCAATAACTATTCATTGGTCAACAACTTTGCCCAACAACAGCAAACACTCATCAACTTCCATGTCTTAATGACTGGAGAACAAGCAGTCCCACACAGCAAGGCTCTCCTGAATCACCCTTCTTTGTTCCTTCTAAGCATTTTACATTCCTCCTGGACTCATCGTTAAGAGTCCAATGTTATCACCAACCATGGGGCTTGTCGACCCCCATGGCCACACTCCCACAGTTACATAATTCCTAACATTTATGTTTCTGGTATAAGACACAAAAAATATTTCACTATTTTACTTCTCTTGAAGTTTCTGTAATCTACCTGATATCCACTGTGTTTGTGATGAAATCTACAAATGTAGATGAAAAGTGTATGTTAAGATTGTTATAATAACTGTCCAAGACATGCTAGAATTTAAATCAAACAACAGCTCTGTTTCTGTGTTTCGGTGAGGAAATGCTCATCTCACCTTGGAAATCCAGCACATGATGTAGATTTCTGCTTGAAAGGCTACATGTAGGCCCAAATAAAAGCCAGGTAGCTATATTAACATTGGTGCTATCAAAACTGCTCTCATATTCAAATCAGTCAGAATTTGATGGTTTTCCTAGACAGATAACAAGAATCCATTGCTGAGTGACTAATCTAGGAAGAAATATAACATTTGCTTCTGAACATTACATTTGTTTGTTACCACAATGAATGTCACTTTATAGTGCAAACTTCATTTATCATGAATTCTGAAATAAAGAAAACATTGAAACGAACATTTACAAGAGCAAACACGTAATATACTGAAATGGAAAGGAAAGATGAAGTTATAATGGAAGTGTCTATTTCTCAATCCAAAAGAAGAATGGAAATGGCTACTAGGTATGTGAAGCTAGTATGTACATCACAGATAGGTAAATACAACTTTTAAAACTAGTCTTCGTAACCAGGTTTCAAAGGATTATAACTATTATAAAGCCACTGTAAACCATTATAAAAAGTGGCATCTATGCTGCTTCTCTCATCTCCATGTGTTGTATGATATAGGATTGTGAGAAACACTCTGTAGCCAATAACTTAGGCTCAGGCGAGGATCTCAGTGAAGTAGCAATTTTGTTTGCGATTGCAATGGTGGGCATCCCACAGGCAGGAGTGTACCTACTAGTCACACAGTACGGTTTATATACTTTATTTCTCGATGACCGGGACCCTCCCCTGTTTCCCCATTGACTGGGTAATCCAGGTTCACAACCTATCCGATGCTTCACAGACAATACATGGCCTTCAGTTGCTGGCCTGTTAAATTTCAAATTTCTTTTGACTTTTTTACTGTTTGAAGTGGTAGTGTTTCTTCACTTATCAGACTTGACTTGACACCATGATTTTTACCTAATTGTTCTAAGGAGTCTGGTTGTCTGCATTTTACAAGGTTGCCTGCCAAGTTTTCTTATCACTGCTCTGGGAAAACAACATTTTTATTCCCACAGGATGGATCCTCAGCAACATCAGAACTGCAATCAACTCTATTGAAAGCAGGATTTTGTATTTTTCAATACTGTATTTTAACTCTTCTTTCCATTTTAATATGTCCTTAATAACCATAAAGGTACTTTTTTGTAGGTGTTATCCTTCATTGATTGAAACTGTTATATCACCTGAAAAGGCTGACAAATACTGAATAAAACTAATACTTTCTTTTCAATGGAGTGTTGTATATACAGAGCCTTTTTGCTCTTGATTGCTTTAAAAGTGGATTGCTTTAATAACTGCATCTTGTACTTCTTTGTGTGTACATCACTTTCCACAGGAATCATACTTTCCATCATCAGACTCAGTGTTTATCCATTAACAGAGACATTTCAAATGCTTTCAGACTTAGTGAATATTATATGTCAAAAAAGACTTGACAGTGTCTTGGCTTTCATAGCAATGTTCTATAATTACAAATATGCATTTGAAAAGAATCTGCAGCTCTCTGCTTGGATCAGAATGCAGCTGTGAACTTTGGAAGCATATAAAAGCGCACCAGATATTGACAAGATTCTCAGATTCACTAGTATTCATTATATCTATGAAAACCACCATTTATGATTGAATAAATACAAAGATAGAACAATGAACATCTACTTTCCATTTCTATTGATGAAATACATTTTTACATTAGATTTGTAACTAAAAATTATATAATTCTCATTTTAACTACTATATAAGAGATCTTTAGTTATGCACTAATGTAGAAATGAATTTAAATCCTTTTCATTAAAAGCCAGCAATTTGAATGGAAGCAATAAATTTATCTAAAAGAAGTTATACCATTTTCTATCACACTATTCCTTCAATATGCTTCATTTTTTCCTTCTGAAAGCCTTGTCTCAAATAGCTGGAATACTGCATTTTTTTTATTTTATTTTTTTTCAGTTGTTAGCCTTTCTGCTGGAACTTCCACCAACTGTGATAATTGGTGACAAGAAGATAAGTTCATAATACAGTCTACTTTTTTTGTTTTTTTCCAAATATGATTCAATTCCAGAAATTCTGTTATATTAAATGTTGGTGAGTCACATCAATGCCAATATTTTTCTGTTAATGGACAGATTATTAGTAGATTTATTTGAACAGGTGATGGAGAAAAATGAATAGCAAGCTTTATCAGACAGTGTCAGATAGAGAGAATTGAGGATCGTTTGATATGAATGATTTTAAGTTCTGCGATTGCTAAATACCTTCAGTAAATTAATTTAATGAAGCTTTGTTCTATTTGATATAAGTAACGTTTGTATTGGACATAGCATCTCCATAAAAATATTTTTAATGTTTTCATTTTGATTTCATTCTCAGAACTTTTTTAAGGCTGTAAATACATGACAATGTTGAAATATCTAAACTATTTGGCCACACTGATTTACCATGGAAGCATGTATCCCCAGGACTGAAAGACAGTAGAAGCCTTGAATGTACAGGAACAAGATGAAACCAGAGAGCACAGAGCTAGATCAACAAATTTTACAAAAAAAAAAAAAAAGTAATTGTAACAAAAGTTACAATTGTACAAAAGCCTAATGAAGTTATTTTAACAGACAACATAATAGAGCTGTCTTTAAAGTGTGCCTAACACTACCATAAAAAATAACTAGTTGCACATTAGTCACTACTTCAGAGTCAGGTGTTTAGTACTGACCACTCTGATCTCCTAAACAGTACTGCCATAGGTACTCCTTATTTCAGCAGGAAGAAGCTCTATATCAAAGGTACATTTCATGATAGTCCAACTTGAGTTTGCAGTTCTGTATAACTGCAGTTATATAAATAATGCTGGTAGCAGCTATTGTAATAATACTGGAAGAGAGGGAAAATAGGAAAGAAGAATTCTTAACGTTAGATATTAATTTCTTTGAGCTTTCTGACAAATCTGCAAAAATGTTACTTGAAATAAAAAACACTCCACCTGTAATTTGGATAGTCAAATGAAAAACAAAAACAAAAACAAATCAGCTAAACTAGCAAACTAGCAATGCCATCTTCTTAGCACAAAATACTGTGTTTCATTTGTTCTTTTTTTGTTTGTTTTTGTTTATGTTTGCTTGTTTTTCACTCTATCTGGCTGCAAAGTCAGACCCCAAGGGAAAGACTTGGAAGAAATATTGCAGGTACCTCACAATACAATTATTTCTTATATGAGGTTTTCTGCCATGTGTGAATGATTCAAATATGTTAATCTTGTTCCCAGCATTATTTTAGTGAATTTCACTAAACAGAGACATGATCATGCTACCAACACTCTGTGCAACCTTACCTTTACTTCAGAGAAATGATAATCAGAGTTGAGAACTATGTAATCATTTACCTGAACCAGATTGGTAATGACAGTAATGGTTTAGAACAGAACTGGAAATCAAAACTTTGAACTAAGTAGAGGGTTTTTGCTTGAGAAGTTAAAAATTCACCATTATGAAATGCTTAAAAGGTAATTTACTCAATGAAGTGTTATGACTTCTGAAGACTGGCTATAGTCTAGTGCTTAAATATTCAAAAACCAGAGATCTTTTCTCCCTTAGGTCAGATTTATGTGTGCAACTGCTATTAGCGGTAATGGGAAATATACAAGTTGCTGCTGGCAGAATTATATGCAGTTATATGGACAATATATGCAATTATATAGACATCATATTAGCATGCTTTTTAAATCATAAAGAAACTATAAACCTTTAAAAATCATTTTCCTCTAAAAACTTGGTACCAGTCTAGTAAAAACTAAATTTTCCTAAGAAGTGTTATTTTTTTATGTCTTAGAGTCTTTGGCATTTTCCATTTTTTTTAAATATATGTTTAGTAGAGAAACATGTTGAAAGCACATTTTTGATATCCTTGTACTTTACTTTCACCACGGTTTTTCACTGTAATAAATTAAGAGGAGGAATGTTATATATATATATTTGTTACTTTAAAAATTAAAATTTTAAAATTTATCTTTTATCACAATATTTTGTGACATTTTAAACAATTTCTTCCATCCCAACTCAGAAACTACTGTCCTAAGACTTATGCTTATGCTGCAGAAGATAGAGACAGAAGTATGTGGTCTTTTTAAACTTTAACGCATGGTGGTCTTATTTATGTGCTTATTTATGTGCTGACTAAATGAAAAGTGGATATAGTTTTTCATACCTTGCCAAATGAAAGAAAGAAAGAAAGAAAGAAAGAAAGAAAGAAAGAAAGAAAGAAAGAAAGAAAGAAAGAAAGAAAAAGGAAGGAAGGAAGGAAGGAAGGAAGGAAGGAAGGAAGGAAGGAAGGAAGGAAGGAAGGAAGGAAGGAAGGAAGGAAGGAAAGAGAAAGAAAGAAAAAAGAAAGAAAGAAAGAAAGAAAAAGAAAGAAAGAAAGAAAGAAAAAGAAAGAAAGAAAGAAAGAAAGAAAGAAAGAAAGAAAGAAAGAAAGAAAGAAAGAAAGAAAGAAAGAAAGAAAGAAAGAAAAAGAAAACCCCAATATGCATAGAAGTAAAAAAGTAATGAACACAAGAATGATTTTTATTGATGTAGACAAGATCTGTTACCCATCATGGATTATCATTGAACTGTAAGCTTTATTCTGACACTGAGTTAAGGTTGTTACCAATTTAAAAAGCCTGTTCATTACACTTATGAAACAGGAGCCCTCTTTAGTACTATTTGCAGTCACCCTCTCTATCATTTATAGTGTCAATTAACCCAGAGTTCATGTCTGTTCAGTTATGTTTGAAATAAATCTTATCATAATGATTTTTGTTTAATTCAGTTTTTCCATTACTTGCTGTAATTCCCTCCTGTTTTTTTCTTTAATTTTTTGTTTGTTTTCTTATTAATGCAATTAGCTACAAAACAACAGTTATAATATGTCAGCGGGGACAAGTTCCTGTTAACAAATGATTGATACAGCTATGACTTTATATAAAAAAGATCATCCTGTCGGTACTGATTACTTGTTATTACTTTTTCTTATTGTATCTTGAAATGTCACAGCATGGAAACAAATTTCTATTTTTGAACATGGCAATAAAAAGAGAAGGAAGATACAAATGTTAGTGTTTAAATAGGTATTTCAATTCTATTCATCAGGTGGAAGGGAGAGTGTGGCATGCATCTAATGGATGTATCTTTCGGTCCTCTACTAAGTTAGAAGTCTTTACTCAGAAAAGATTTTGTTGGAGAATATGAAATAAAATATTACTCTGAAAAGTGTTTTCAATATTTGCACAAATCATTAGTTCCTGATATGAGTAGGAGCTGACAGAGACAATAAGAAGTCACTTGAAGAGCCACTGAAGGAACTCCTTAACTACAACCTGGTAAGAAGGAGGTGAACCAGATTATCATAGATCTTGTGAGAAGAAGCAGACTTCCTATGAGATTTTTGAGAGATCTTGTGGTATTGTGTAAAATGTATAATGGGATCTCCTAAGGGGATTGTTGGCATGTGAAAAACAGTACTGAATGTTTAGCAGAAGGACAAAAGGTGGAAAAAGAAATGGGGGGTGGGGGGTGGGGGTGGGGGGTGGAGAGAGGAGGGTAGCAAGATGAGGAGGGGAGATAAGAGACTGATCCTCTATAATGAGTTGATGGTCAGGACATTAGTCTGGCCAGTTCCCATGCCTGATCACCACAGTCTGTTGTACCTTCTTTTTATATTCTTACTAAATCTTATACTTGCTCATTTATTGTTTGTTGCTGTGTACCATTTTCTGTATTCATACCCTCTATTCTGTGGGTGGCAAGCAGGCAGAAGGAGGAACATGATGCACTACCAAACTCAAGCTGAACTCAATCCTTTGAGTAACAGGAGACCAGAAGCTGGAAAGATCCAAGGTTGAAACTGGAGATATTGGGGTCCAAGATCTGGGCATGAATCCGGTACAGAATTCAGGTTTGGTTAAGGGTTTGAGGGACTCATGGATATGTGTAGGTTTGTGGATTGCAAGCATGAGGTTATGTGCATGATCACTAGTGAATTCTAACCAGGTGAGATGAGGAAAGGCAACAAGATCTACCTTCAGAATAACATGATCAGTCTTGTTCCTAATCTGAACCTACCAACGGGAAGAGCGGCAATTACTGAGGAACAAACAGTCTCCAACCCAGTCACTGTCCAGTTCCATTTCTCTTTACAGTCTAACATAGAATGGAACAATCTGACCAATGTAATGGTGCAGTCTCAGCAAGTGAGCAGATAACAAAAGATGGGGGGAAGCTGATGATATACCAAATGGATGTACTGCCATTCAGAGGGATCTTAACAGGTTGGATATGTGAGCTAACAGGAATGTCTGCAAATTCAACAAAGGGAAATGCAAGGTCCTGAACCTAAGGATCATAGAATCATAGAGTATCCCAAGTTGGAAGGGACCTGTAAGGATCATCGAGTCCAACTCCTGGCACCACACAGGTCTACCCAAAAATCAGAATTCAGACCATATGACTGAGAGCACAGTCCAAACGTTTCTTAAATTCTGACAGGCTTGTTGCCATGACTACTTCCCTGCAGAGCTTTTTCCAGTGCGTGACCACCCTCTCAGTGAAGAAGTTTTTTCTGATATCCAGTCTGAACCTCCCGTTGACTCCATTCTTGACTCCAGCTTGACTCCATTCCCTAAGGTCCTATCACTGGTCACCAGAGAAAAGAGATCGGCACCTGCCCCTCCATACCCCATCGTGAGGAAACTGTAGACTGCGATGAGGTCTTCCCTCAGCCTCCTCTTTTCCAGGCTGAACAAACCATGTGACCTCAGCTGCTCCTTGTATGTCTTCCCCTCAAAGTCCTTCACCATCTTTATAGCCCTTCTCTGGACACTCTCCAACAGTTTCATGTCCTTTTTGTACTGTGGTGCCCAGAACTGCACACAGTACTCGAGGTAAGGCCGCACCAGCGCAGGTGCAGGACAATCACTTCCCTCGACCGACTAGCAATGCTGTGCTTGATGCACCCCAGGATACGGTTGGCCCTCCTGGCTGCCAGGGCACACTGCTGGCTCATATTCAGCTCACTATCAACCACAACCCCCAGATCTCTCTCTGCAGGGCTGCTCTCCAGTGTCTCATTGCCCAGTCTGTATGTACAGCCAGGGTTGTCCTGTCCCAGGTGCAGGACCCGGCACTTGCTGTTGTTAAACTTCATGCGGTTGGTGATCGTCCAGCTCTCCAATCTGTCCAGATCTCTCTGCAAGGCCCTTCCAGAGTCAACAACTCCTCATAGTTCAGTATCATCAGCAAACTTACTCAAAACACCTTCTAGTCCTACATACAAATCACCCAAATCAAGGATAAATAACCCTAGGCAGTAGGACAGACTGCAGGCCAATAGGGTGGACAGCAATTTCAAGAAGCAGCTAAACACGAGCCAGCAAAGTGTCCTTAGAACAAAGAATGACAACAGACTCTTGGGCTGTATTAGGAAGAGCATTACTAGCATGTTGAGAGATTTCATCTTTCCTCTCTATTCAGCCCAGGTTAGGCCACATCTGGAATAGGAAAGGAATAATTTAGGAAACTCTAGAACAAGGTTTTCAATGATAGCTTTAGCATTTTCAGATAAAGCGTGAATAACTGATGAACTGCAGAAAGGAGTCTTTTAAATACTACTGATTTCCTGAATTTTGTCTTCTGTTTTACTCTAGTGGAATCTCTCGGAGATTTAGCTCATGAGAAACATAGTTCAAAGCTTCAAAATTTTCTGATACACCTGTAATCCTGGGAGTCTTGACGGTGGTTGACCCAGGGCTTTTGTGTTTCCTGCTTCTTGTTACAGGGCTCTTGAAATGTTTCCCTGCAGAGGATTACATTTCCTTAATATTTAATGTCTGGATCTTTACTCAGTTGCTGAAAATGGATGTGTGGGGGCTGTAGACCTCCATTAACTTTTACAGTAATTTGAACAGCTACAGCTTCATTTAGTTGCCTAAATCTAAACGTTTACATGCTCTATTGTCATCTGCCTGTTTTTCAGTTGCTTTTCTGGAGGAGCATGGACCTACAATATCAACCATGCCCACACAGATTTCATCAGATATGCTAGAACATCTCAAGTGGCACTAGAGGTCTTATGCTTAGGAAACTGAATCTAACCTGTGCCTGATATAGGTAATTCCATACAGACACCTAAGCTTAAATGTCTTAATCTATAGCCTCCTACAGTGAAGCAGGAGCTAGCTGGGCTGATTGAAAGAATCTTAAATTAGATTTGAAGAGGGTAAGGGATGAGAACAGGCCCACCAGTGGGATAGCATATGGTGCTGGGTACATTAGAGGAATTTGAAATGTTTTGACACTGTTGCACTCAACATGAGGAATAAACAAGAGGAACTAGAAGCCTTGGCTTAGTCCTAGAGCCACAACATCACTGGCATAAGTGAACCTTGGGGGGAAGAGTCCTGTGACTGGTTAGGTTGTATGGCTACAGGCTCTTCAGAAAGGATGGGCAGGATGGGTGAGGTGGGGATGTGGTACCGTATGTAATGGTGGGGCTGGACTGTATGGTGCTTGCAGTTGGCAGTAACATGGTTGAGAGCCTTTGGGTAAGGTTGAAGAGACAAGCAAATAAAGCTGATGTCATTGTAGGAGTCTACTATAAGTTACACAGTCAGGATGACAATACCAATTAATTATTCTTTAAGGAACTAAGAAATACCTCTAGATCAGCCATCCTTGTCCTTCTGGGAGATTTCAACTTGACAGATGTGAACTGGGGATACCATACAGCTGATACAAACACAAGTCCAGGAGATTCCCCAAATACCTTGATGACAGCTTCATCTTTGGACAGTTGCATGTTCCTTTTTAGAGCTGGTTGGAACTGGCTTTTGTCTAACCTGGGGAAGTTTCTAGACACTTCTGACAAAGGCCAGCAGCTCCCTCCCCCCCCCCCCCCCCCCGCCCCCCAGCATTGTCATATAAGCCAAATGTACTAGTAAGAAAGTTAAAACACACACCACTTTACCAATTTATAGTTAAGCAATGAAACACCAAATTATATTGTTTAAATGAGTTCAGTAAGCAGTTAGACAAATTCATAGAAAAAAGAAAACTTGGAGAGCTTTTCAATGCAAATATGTCAACACCAGTTCAGAAAATTTCTTTTTCATAGGGCTCACTGAAGGTCACTAAATCTAAGGGATATTAATATCTGTCACTATGTACTTGGTTTATAGTTATGCTTTTCCTGGGAAATATATTTGACCATAATTAGTGGAACACTTGGATTAGATAGATCTTTGTTAAGAATCAACATTTATTAGAAATTCCTCCAGAGGTCCTATATTGGCAATACAAAAAAAAAAAATAATAATAAATTATGTTGAGTAGAATTAAATTCTGTTGCTTTTCCTTCCCCTCTGCTGTCTGTTCAAGTAGACCCCTGCTCCAAGGTTTTTTAAGTAAATTTCCTATTATTTATCTGTTTTCTATTCCAAGCTTCATGATGAACTGGTTTCTGGTTTCTTAAAATTGTTTTTGTGCATGACAGGTAGTTTTTAGCTATATCTAATATATATATGTAATTTTTAATATAATAATATCTTCATTAATGTGTGATATAAGACCTTCCCACCTGAGGAGTTGGTGTCATTGAGTTCATTTACTGCATGAGTTGGGCTTCATCTCTTACGGTGGTCACTCAGGACAGTAGTGGCTGCATGTTGTATTACAACCTGAGTTACTGGATGCCAAAGACAGCTCAGGTTGGGTCATCACTGCATTTGCATGGTTTCTTGCAAGGCTCAACCTCTTATTGTATTTGCTCTAAGATACAACTCAAATCATATGTTACAATGGTTATAAACATATATCCATTACAATTTTCACCCTTGATCTCTTTGGACCAGGCTATAAGATTTAATACCTCAACAAAATCCATCTCAGTTAAGCTCAGTACACAGGACTAGCTGACATGAATTCTGCCCTGGGTAAAATCAGGACATGGTTATTAAAAGCATAGATGCTGGCTACATTAGCTAGGCCCCACTGACTAAGATGGACTTTGTGTGAAACTGTGAATAAGTGGAAAAACAGAGGCGTATACTTGTCTGATTAAGAAAAAATGGTTAATTTCTTGTATTATGATCCCCTTCAGTACAACTCCCTGAGTACTGTATGTGAATAATTCTTATTGACTTCAGTCAAATTTCCTTGGCTTGAATTTTCACTTAGTACAAAGTCTGGAGACACTTCAGGGTTGAGAGTCCAATAAAAGTGTTCAGATATTTTTATTCTGGGTGACTTTGAATCACTCAGTTCTTATCCACATTTGGATAATCTGCTTCACTTTAAGACATAGTTTAGAATGTTCACAAAGCCTCTGAGGAGTCACAGGTTTTGGTCTCAGCAAAAAGTACAAGGACTCTTATTTTTCATTGTTCGATGTTGAGGGTTAATTGTGGTGAAACGAAAGCTGTGAGCACAAGCAAAGCAAAATAACATTCGTTCACTACTTCCCATCCACAGGCAGATGTTTCGAGGCCACTCGAGGGAGCTGCCAGGACCTGGCAGCCCTCAGGAGGGGGGCTGACGAGGCGTAGGCGGAGCCAGCAGCGCCCCCTCCCCGGCCGTTCAAAAGCAGCCCCTAGGCTGGCAAACAGGGCGTGGCACGTCAGAAGGGAGTGGCGTGGCAGTTTGCACAGGCATGGCGAGCAGGGAGGGCAGAGAGGGCAGAACGTTCCCCCCCCCCCGCCCATACGAACAACTCCTCTAATGGCTGTTGACCGCTAGCTGGGCTGCAATGGTCTACACCAGGCAGACTGCTCTCTCTAGAAAGTCTGTAACCACCCAAACTGACTACCCACTCAAAAATGCGGCAGTTCAAGTCTCTGGATGCAGGGAGTGTCTGAACCTCTTGCTGCCATCTGAGGGAGGCAGAGATACTGTGTGTGTGAGGTGCGAGCAGGTGGACCACCTGGTCCGCCTGGTGTCAGAGCTCAGGGAGGAGGTGGAGAGGTTGGGGGCTATCAGGGAGTGTGAGCAGGAGATAGACTGGTGAAGCAACTCTCTGCAGGGCCTGAAGAAGAGGTACCGGGGTAAGACACCCCAAATGGGGGTGGACCCCCTGCCCTGTCGGGCAGAGGGAGGGGACCTAGGAGTTGAGGAGGAATGGAGACAGGTCCCTGCTCGGCCTTGCAGGCGATGCACCCCCCTACTGCCCCCACCTTCCCAGGTGTGCATACATAACAGGTTTGAGGCCCTAGAGCTTGAGAGACCGGTGGGTGAAGATGAGGTAGAAAGTCTACTCAGGAGGATACCTAGGGTGAGGAGGTCGACTCCACGCCTCGAGACTGCCTCCACCAAGAAAGATAGAAGGGTAATTGTTGTAGGTGACTCCCTTCTCAGGGGAACAGAGGGCCCTATTTGTCGGCCTGACCCTACCCATAGGGAAGTCTGCTGCCTCCCTGGGGCTGGGGTCAGGGACGTTGCCAGAAAGCTTCCCAAGCTGGTTCGCCCCTCTGACTACTATCCACTTTTGATAGTCCAGGCTGGCAGTGATAATATTGAAGAGAGAAGCCTGAAGGCTATCAAACGGGACTTCAGGGGACTGGGACAGTTAGTGGATGGAACGGGAGTACAGATGGTGTTTTCGTCCATCCCTACAGTGGCAGGGAGGGGTACAGAGAGGACATGGAAAGCCCACCTGATTAACACATGGCTCAGAGGCTGGTGCCAACACAGAAATTTTGTTTTTGACCATGGGGCACTTTACTCGGCACTCAGCCTGATGGCTGCAGACAGGTCCCTATCTGTAAGGGGAAAACAGATCCTAGCCCAGGAGCTGTCAGGGCTCATTGAGAGTGCTTTAAACTAGGTAAGAAGGGGGACGGGGCTGAAATAAGGCCTGTTCGAGCTGTGCCAGGGGGAACAATGGCAAGGCTGGGGGAGAAGGCAATGGCCCGACTGAAGTGCATCTACACTAATGCACGCAGCATGTGTAACAAACAGGAGGAGCTGGAAGCCATCGTGCAGCAGGCAGGCTATGATTTGGTTGCCATCACGGAAACGTGGTGGGACCACTCTCATGACTGGAGTGCTGCAATGTCTGGCTATAGGCTCTTCAGAAGGGACAGGCAGCACAGAAGGGGTGGTGGTGTGGCTCTCTATATTAGAGAGTGTTTTGATGTTGTGGAACTTGAGGCTGGGAATGATAAGGTTGAGTCTCTGTGGGTTAGGATCAGCGGGAAGGCCAACAAGGCAAGCATCCTGGTGGGGGTCTGTTATAGACCACCGAACCAGGATGAGGAGACGGATGAGGAGTTCTACAGGCAGCTGGCAGAAGTTGTAAAATCGTCAGCGCTTGTTCTCGTGGGGGACTTCAACTTCCCAGACATATCCTGGAAGCACAACACAGCCCAGAGAAAGCAGTCTAGGAGGTTTCTGGAGAGCATGGAAGATAGCTTCCTGACGCAGCTGGTTAGTGAGCCTACCAGGGGAGGTGCCCCGCTAGACCTTCTGTTCACAAACAGTGACGGACTGGTGGGAGATGTGGTGGTCGGGAGCTGTCTTGGGCAGAATGACCACGAAATGGTAGAGTTCTCTATTCTTGGTGAAGTCAGGAAGGGGATCCGAAAAAACGCTGTCTTGGACTTCCGGAATGCTGACTTTGAGCTGTTCAGGACACTGGTTGGCAGAGTCCCCTGGGAGGAGGTTCTGAAGGGCAGAGGAGTCCAGGAAGGCTGGGCACTCTTCAAGAAGGAAATCTTAATGGCTCAGGAGTGGTCTGTCCCCACATGCCCAAAGATGAGCTGGTGCAGAAGAAGACCGGCCTGCCTGAACAGAGAGTTGTAGTTCGAGCTTAGGAGAAAAAAGAGGGTTTATAATCTTTGGAAAAGAGGGGGGGCCACTCACGAGGACTATAAGGCTGTTGCGAGGCTGTGCAGGGACAAAATTAGACGGGCCAAAGCTCATCTGGAGCTAAATCTGGCTACTGCCGTTAAAGATAACAAAAAATCGGCCTGTTAGCTTGACCTCAGTGCCAGGGAAGCTCATGGAGCAGATTATCTTGAGGGTCATCACGCGGCACTTGCAGGGCAACCAGGCGATCAGGCCCAGTCAGCATGGGTTTATGAAAGGCAGGTCCTGCTTGACGAACCTGATCTCCTTCCATGACAAAGTGATGCACTTGGTGGATGAGGGGAAGGCTGTGGATGTGGTCTACCTTGACTTCTGTAAGGCCTTTGATACCGTTTCCCACAACATTCTCCTCAAGAAACTCGCTGCTCGTGGCTTGGACTGGCATACGATTCATTGGGTTAAAAACTGGCTGGATAGCTGGGCCCAAAGAGTCATGGTGAATGGAGTCAAATCCAGTTGGAGGCTGGTCACTAGTGGAGTCCCCCAGGGCTCAGTACTATGGCCAGTCCTCTTCAGTATCTTTATTGATGATCCGGATGAGGGGATTGAGTGCACCCTCAGTAAGTTTGCAGATGACACCAAGTTAGGTGCATGTGTCAATCTGCTGGAGGATAGGAAGGCTCTGCAGGAGGATCTGGATAGGCTGGACCAATGGGCTGAGGCCAACTGTATGAAGTTCAACAAGGCCAAGTGCCGGGTCCTGCACCTGGGGCGTAACAACCCCAAGCAGAGCTACAGGCTGGGAGATGAGTGGTTGGAAAGCTGCCTGGCAGAGAAGGACCTGGGAGTACTGGTTGATAGTTGGCTGAATATGAGCCAGCAGTGTGCTCAGGTGGCCAAGAAGGCCAACAACATCCTTGTATAAGAAGCAGCGTGGCCAGCAGGGCTAGGGAAGTGATTGTGCCCCTGTACTCGGCTCTGGTGAGGCCGCACCTCGAGTACTGCGTTCAGTTTTGGGCCCCTCGCTACAAGAAGAACATGGAGGTGCTTGAGAGAGTCCAGAGAAGGGCGACGAGGCTGGTGAGGGGTCTGGAGAACAAGTCTTATGAGGAGCGGCTTAGGGAGCTGGGCTTGTTCAGCCTGGAGAAGAGGAGGCTCAGGGGCGACTTCATCGCTCTCTATGGGTACCTTAAAGGAGGCTGTAGCGAGGTAGGGGTTGGTGTATTCTCCCACGTGCCTGGTGACAGGACAAGGGGGAATGGGCTAAAGTTGCACCAGGGGAGGTTTAGGTTGGATATTAGGAAGAACTTCTTTACCAAAAGGGTTGTTAGGCATTGGAATGGGCTGCCCAGGGAAGTGGTTGAGTCACCATCCCTGGAGGTCTTTAAGAGACATTTAGATGTTGAGCTTAGTGATATGGTTTAGTGGAGGACTTGTTAGTGTTAGGTCAGGGTTTGGACTGGGTGATCTTGGAGGTCTCTTCCAACCTAGACGATTCTGTGATTCTGTGATTCTATGTTCTTCCATTTCCAGAAAATCAGAACTTTATATGTTACTTGGGAAGACAAATGTCGTAACTCCAAACATCCCCCCTTCCTCCCTCTATCTCTAGCTTTTATTGCTGATCATGACAACATATTGTATGGAACGTCATAGAATCATAAAATCATTCAGGTTAGAAGAGACCTCTAAGATCGTCTAGTTCAACCCAAGCCGACTTGGGTCAGCTACCCTGGCCATGTCTCCTCCCAGCCTCCTCAAGAGCAGGGCAGCAGGAGAAGCAGAAAAGATCTTGACTCTGTGTATGCAGTGCTCAGCAAAAGCTAAAACATCTGTGTGTTATCAACACTGGTTTGGTCAAAAGTGCAAAACATAGTATCATATGAGCGGCTATGAAGAAAGTTAACTCCGTTCATGGAATACAAGTAGTATCACTGATATGGACAAATACTTTCTTTCAATATATTGAATAAAATCAGAGAGTATGCAATTTGCAATCCATTGTTTCCAAACTAGAGTGAAAAGGAAACTGAATTCTGCACAGATTGAAATATGTTGATTGTATAGAGTGACAAGGATAGTAAGAGCATTAAGCTGTGCAAAGAACCTCATAACACTATCATATTTTTATTTTTTTTTTTGATTGCAGCTGTGTAGCTATCTAATTTAAGTAACATAAATCAACAATGACTATTGCTCATTTGGTTCCATTTAATATCTTATCTGTTTCTGCGTATGTATAGAAGGAGAGATAATTTGGCCTTGCAAAGAAAATAGACATCTAAGTGCTCTGAGCCTAAGATAAACACCAAATGACAACTCTTAAGTATCGCTCAGTGTCATTTATTCCTTAGCAACAACATCATATCAAAAGCCAAAGAAATTACTGTCCAGTTTTAGTGCAGTAGTTGGAAATAAATTACTTGTATATCTCTTGTGAATATGTATCCCTACGCATACGTATAAACTAAACATAAAGGAAGGAAATTATGCTCAAAATGTTCACTTGCCCATATTCTTATTCGTAATAACTTATTTCATCAATGGAAATTTAAGTGTAGTACAGTTAATATCTCACAGATAACTTTATAACACACCAGAATGCCAACTACACAGAAACTAAGCTGTATGTAATTTATTTTTTATTTATTTATTTTGTTTGTTTGTTGCCCTGATATATTCTCAGGAAACATTTTATAAAAACAGAGCAAGATGTATGCATTTGAAAATACCTAGAAACTAACATTTTCTTAGCTTTTTTTTTTTTTTTTTCATCTGATGAACTCATAAATGATTTATTTTTTTAACCTACTGTTTATATCTCTAGAAATGCAGTTCTGTATGGTTCAGTTCATCAACAGCTCAACATCCAGGTGGAGACCAGTGACAATTAGTGTTCCTTAGGTGTCTGTAATGGGACTAGTACTATTTGATATCTTTGTTAGTGATGTGGACAGTGGGATTGAATGCACCCACAGAAATTTTGTGAATGACACCAACTTGAGTGGTGAATTTGACATGCTGGAGGGAAGGGATGACATCCAGAGGGACTTTGACAAGCTTGAGAAGTGGGCCCATTGTGGTGGTTTTACTCGGGTGGGCGGCCGAGCTTCACCACAACCGCTCTCTCACTCCCCCTCCTCTTCGAGGAGGGGGAGAAAATACAATGAAAAGGGCTCAAGGGTTGAGATAAGGACAGGGAGATCGCGCAGTAATTATTGTGACGGGCAAAACAGACTCTGCATAGGGAGACAGTAAGATTTATTACCTATTACTAACAATCTAGAGAAGCGAGAAACAAAGGAAAGAAACCAAAAGCACCTTCCCCCCCATCCACCCTCTTCCACACTCTTCCACCCCCAAGCAGTGCAGGGGAATAGGGGAATGGGGGTTATGGTCAGCCTATAGCGTTTCTTCTCAGCTGCTCCTTCTCGGTCACTCTCGTCCCCTGTGCTGTGGGGTCCCTCCAACAGGATGCAGTCCTTGCCGAACTGATACAGCGTGGGCTGCCCACAGGCAGCAGCTCTTCAAGAACTGCTCCAGATATGGGTCCGTACCACGGGGTCCATCCCTCAGGAGCAAACTGCTCCAACCTGGATCCCCCACGGGCAGCAGCTCCTGCCAGTTCACCTGCTCCTGCATGGTCTCCTCTCCATGGGCTACAGTCCGGCTCGGAATCTGCTCCGGCAGGGGTCTTTCACAGGCCGCAGACTCTGTCAGTGCTGGTCCACCTGCTCCACCGTGGCCTTCTCCATGAGCTGCAGGGTGGAACCCTGCTCCACCGTGGTACTCCATGGGCTGCAGGGGGACAGCCTGCTTCACCATGGTCCTCACCACAGGCTGCAGGGGACTTCTGCTCCGGCGCCTGGAGCACCTCTCCCCCTCCTTCTTCACTGACCTTGGCACCTGCAAGGCTGTTCCTCACTCCTCTCACTCTCCCAGCTGCTGTGTGGCGCAGCGTTTTTTGTTGTTGTTATTTGTTTGTTTTTTTCTCTGTCTTAAATATGCTCTCACAGAGGCGCAAAACAACATCGCTTATTGGCTGGGCTCTGGTCAGCAGTGGGGCCCTTACCAAACATGGGGCAGCTTCTAGATCCTTCTCACAGAAGCCACTCCTATGGCCCCCTGCTACCAAAACCTTGCCACGTAAACCCACTACAATGATATAAGAAGCAATTTTTAAATATATATATTGTGTAGGTGAGCAATAATTAATACCTTTGCTCCACCTCCTAATTCTCATTTTGTATATATGTTTCTGCTGTTACTGAGGTAGTTGAAATTACTTCAATATTTTTTTCTTCTCCTGATTGCAATCTGATCATTTATTTCATCTTCCTCAGATAACTACTGCTCATTAATCTTTATCTCTGACTTCAGTATTCAGAAATTGCCATGTAAACCCACTACACCCATACAAAATTCAGGAAGTCCAAGGCCAAGGTCCTACACACGGGTACGGGCAATCCACAGTCCCAAACATCAGTACCAACTTGGGGGTGAATGGATTGAGAGCAGCCTCGTGCAGAAGGACTTTGTGGATGAAAAACTGAATATGAGCTGGTGATGTGAGCTTGCAACCCAGTTAGCCAATCATGTCCCAGGCTGCGTCAAAAGAAGCATAGCTTCTCCCTC
Organism: Anser brachyrhynchus; assembly: GCF_964034855.1. NCBI lineage: Eukaryota > Metazoa > Chordata > Aves > Anseriformes > Anatidae > Anser > Anser brachyrhynchus. The sequence goes on along the minus strand of NC_137694.1, from coordinate 171,561,667 downwards.
TCTACTCTGCTCTCATGAGACCCCACCCGGAGTACTGTGTTCAGCTCTGGGGCCCCCACCATAAGAAAGACAGAAACATGGCACAAATAAAAAATGTTAATATCACTTGGAAAAAGAGACAGTTTGGAACCTTTCATTTTTGCTTTGGAACAGAGTTGTTTTTAAATCATTCTGTCCTCTGTTTGTTCCCTTTAAGAGTTTAGTGTCTTGACATTTTTGTCCCATTTAATATAACACATACATTTGTAACAGCAAACTTGAAAATCTGACAGTGAATTATGACCTCAGTACTATTAGAAGTGTCACTTAAAAACAAACAAGCAAACAAACAAACAACAACAACAACAAAGACATAGTGGAGAAGTAAAGATGCCTAAAAAGTATTTCAGATCACTCACATAAATACTGTTAGAACTCACCTAGAAAGTATTTCTGTGATGTCAATTTAAATGAAATTTATTAATTTACAAGTGAGAACAATATACAGTGTATGGTAATGACTTAAACAATGCACATTGTCCTGATACTGACTAATTTCAAGGATGTAAACTTTCAAGATATTTGTCTTACAGGAACACTTTTGTAAAAACTAATATGTTGATTATGAAAATGAAACACTGCAGTGCATTATTGATGGTAATATGAGACAGGAATCACAACTGCTAAGAATAATATCATATTTCATACTTTTCAAAATTAGATCCACTCTCATAGTTACAGTCTTTCAAGACCTGTCCAGAGGGAAATATTCAAAGAGATTGAAACTTAAATAATTATTTGTTAATGTGTATGGATTCCTCTTTTGAATATCTTCATCTCCTATTTATTTAGCTGCAAGATAGTTCTGGTTAATAATAGTAGTTGTTTTCTTTGTTTTCACATCTGGGACATCCCCAGAAGTAACTTCTTCACAAAATGATTTCAAAAGAAAATCTGGATTAGCACTAAAATAGTTAACCAAAGCATTTCTTATTTCTTTAAACTGCAGTATGCAAAACTTTTAAATTCAAAGTTTTTCACAGTTTTATAACTTCATTCTCATACCTTGAATTTGATAACCAATAAAGCCAAAATATTCATGGAAAATAAAAACTAAGGAAGATTTTATATGCAAGGAAACATTCACCAACTAAATAACAGAAAGAATCTACATGTTAATACTCATAATTTCCATATGCTTTGAAGTACACATTGAAATAATATACAGAAAAAATAATTCTGTAAAAATCCAGCCATAACAGTGGAGGCAATCAGCCAATGGAACTTTCCACCAAGAGATAAACTAGATTCTCTAAGTCTGTTAAGACCAGGAACTGGATCAGTATTGGAACAATTCAGAAATTTCCTACTCAAACTTATAGCCACTTATTGAAAATACTTTTTTTCTCCTATTTTTTTTTTCACCAAATCCTCTGAAGGTTCTTCATGAAGCCATCCTTGAATTGACCTGGTTTAGGAATAATGTATGTCTTAGGTATATAATCTGAATGTTTATGTTTAGGTATATAATCTGAATGTTTATAACTCTACTGTCCGGACTGTCTGGATGTATCTCTGCAGATGGCCTTAGGCTCTTTGATCAGCAGAGAGAGAATTTCACATCTGACAACACTGGGATTCCTATAGAGATAGATATTTGAAAGTTGCATGCCTCATAACACTTTCATGCCACCAAGGGCCTAATGAGAATTATAAAATATGGGTGCCAGAAACTGTTGAAAAAAATTGCATTTTTTTGTTTGCTTGTTTTCACTGATGCTATGAATTATTTACTGGAAAATATTCTTAATGACATCAATATCATGGAACAGCTGAACATCCACTTTTATATTGGAAAAATCACTGCATGTTTGTTTTTCTAACATAGAAATTACTTTTGTTTGTTTGTTTTTTAGTAAATAGCAATTGAGTTTTTAACAGCTTGACTTCTTGTCTTGCTTTGATCACTTCACCTTGAAAATGAGCAGCTGGAGTTCATCCTGTTCCTTGCTATATAAAGATCCATTCTGCCTATGAGATACCTTCTCAGACTTTCCATATACAATACACTTGGAATGCTTGGAATGGAAGAGCATGTGAGGAGCAAATGTGTAGCACACAGACAGTAGAATGTAAATTAGACTCAAAGATATTATACCTTAAGGCATTCTGAAGATGTTTTCAATTGCCAAGTGAAGGGATTTTCTTTTATTCAGGGATCCTTCAAGTCTGCTTAAGATGCCAAACTCTTTTTGGCCTCACCTGGAGTACTGTGTCCAGTTCTGGGCTCCCCACTACAAAAAAAAAAGACAAGGATCTCCTAGAAAGAGTGCAACGGAGGGCTACAAAGATGATATGGGGCCTGGAGCATCTCCCCTACGAGGAATGGCTGAGGGACCTGGGTCTGTTCAGCCTTGAGAAGAGAAGACTGAGAGAGGATCTTATTAATGTTTATAAATACCTGAAGTTTGGGAGACAGAGGGATTTGGCCAACCTCATCTCAGTGGTTTGTGGGGACAGGACAAGGGGCAATGACCACAAAATGGATCACAGGAAGTTCCACACAAACATGTGAAAGAACTTCTTCACAGTGAGTGATGGAACAGTGGAACAGGCTTCCCAGGGAGGTTGTGGAGTTTCCTTCTCAAGGTCCGTCTGGATGCCTACCTGGGCAACCTGCTCTAGGGAACCTGTTTTGGCAGGGGGGTTAGACCCGATGACCTCTTGAGGTCCTTTCCAACCCCTACAATTCCGTGATTACGTGATTCTGTGATTTTTCCTCATTCCTCTGTCTTGCTTGTCTGTCAGTGTCAGCCTCATACTCTCTGACCATATTCTTTTGGATATTCTGCATCTTGAAGGTGTAATGTTTAATACCATTTTTATCTTTGAACTTTGAACTTTGGATTTTTGATTTAGTTGAGTGATACAAAATATACTGAAATCATAATACATAAATGTCAGCTACTCTTAGAAAAGTATAGCAATTATAATACACTCTTCCATCACAATACTAATGTGATCCCTATTGGTCTTAATAATACGCTCACTGCCATGATGCCAAGCACCTCCAGTTGCCAGGAAGGAATATTTGAACTGAACCAGCTCAAGCCAATTGCAGTCTTCAGAATTCTTTTGATAATTGTTTAGTTTTTATATTCTGTGTTGGACTAAGACACATTTTTACTCTCCATGCTCATCTGACTAACTCAGAGAGACATTCACACTCTTTTAATGAACATTTATGCCATGAGTTGATCTACTGAACTGTGATATGGTCAGTTTATCCACTCAACAGACATAACTGTTTATCTAAAACAAAAGCCACTCTTCTATGAAGTCATCTTTCTTTGCAACACCTGTGGTCAATCACACACAACATTCTTCCTTGTGCTTCATGGGCACATTAACTTTGACTCTCTCCACAGAGCCTTCTTCCATTGTAGAGATTTATTACTTAGTCACATGTGAGAAACACTTTCACTACACAGAATCTGTGAGCTATGGGATTTTCTAGGTGAATTCTGTAGACTGTCAGTTCAAATTTCCTTCTGATTTCAACATTTATGTCTCTACTCCTTCATAACAAAATCAATTACAGTTATTATTATTATTACCCAATTATCAGGCAGCTGACATGATTAAAATAAAAAGATTCTTCCTTTGCTAAACTTTTTGTTTGCTGTCTTCTGACATCATTCTTTGTGTTGTCTCTTCTCTTTTCTCTCTCTTTCTTAAACCCCCTCCATCTCAGAAGCCAAGCAAAGTTACTCCTGTCAGAATTACTCTATGCGTCTTTTCTCAGTGGAATTGGTTGCAAAGTAAAGAAAACATTCATGTCTAAATGGTCTAACAGAGGAAAGAGATTTGGATTAAAAAAAAATAGTAAGGAAAAAAGAGTTTACTTTTTTTTTTATATATATACATAATTTTTCCATGATTTCATAATTTTCTCTCTGCCATGTTTTTCTAATTCTCTCTAGGGCTTCAGAATTTTTTCTCTTTTAGATTGAGAGAGTTAAAAACAAAGGTGTTTCATTTTGTTTTGTATTGTTTTTGCTAATAAACAGCTTACAAGTTTTCAGTAGAGAAACTAATAAAGTGTTATTATAGTTCATTAGGAAACAGAGTTTCACAAATCCACAGTATGAATATTTTTAAATGAATTTTAAAAGCCAGTAATTATTTTTATAGAAGGTTAGAAAACACCTGTTTATTGTTCTTAATTTTTACGTAATCTCTCAATGATTAACAAAGACTGTCAAGCTAATCAGCTGTACTGTTACAATAATTTGTTACAAATAAACTCTTTTTTGTTTGTGCTGATTAGGCCCCATAATCAAACAGAAGGAAAGAGAACAATATAGTCATTTGATTTTGATTATTATTTCATTGTTGTGATATGTTTTTGGCTAAACAGCATCTATGCATTTTGATTGCATGAGAAAAAAAAATGATTAATGTCAGAATAAAGTAAAATAATTTGATGAAAAAATAGAGGAACAACTAATTGGTAACTTGAATACCTAATGAAATTATATAAAATAAAACTTTCACAAACTCTGTCTATGTAAATTTATAGGTATATATGCCTATATATACACATACACATACAAAATTAGAGGATGTCCTGGTACAATGTCCTGGTGCCCCACCTTTGCAGCAGTGGTTTTATTAAAATCTCACTTCAGTTATAATATTAATTTCAGTAATATTGAATTAACTTTAGTTTTTCAGAATCTGAAAGACAGGTTTGTGTAATGCACTATAACTTATAAGTCACATATTTGTTGTCTCCATGATCCCATGCAAATAAAGAATCTGCTAACAATTAAAATATTAATTAAAATATTTAAATTAGATGTCAGAAGATAAAGCTTTAGGCTAAAGCTCAAGAACAAATTTGTTTTCTCGCCATTAAAGCAATTACAATTTTATGCAACTCACAAAAGAGTAAAAGTGAAAATGCCTAATTATTAGGCATTTAATAATTAGCTGATTTCTGGGGAGGGGGAGTGTTAATCACCTCAAGTGGAATTCAGAAAACACTCAGGTCCTACATTTACAACACTGTATCCAGAATAAGACATTCAATGAAGATTAGATTTCACATTCAAAATTAAGAGCTCATGTCTGTCTTTCTCAGAATTAAAAGCATATGAACCCAGCTTGTTAATTAGAATTAATCTGACCTTTGGCTTAATTTAATACATCATATATGTCAAAATCAGTCTGATCATAGAATATCACAGAAATCAGGCAGTAAATGTGTTCCTTCCTTTGCCATTGTTATTAGCTAGTTAATATAATTTTCTGTTTAGCCTAAAGAAATTACATACCATTTTGAGAATTTTGTAAATCTAGATTCATTATTGACAATTAGCAGTATTTCTTTGTGACAAACTTTAATGGGGAATCCAGTGGAAGCCTGAATAAGTAAGGAAAAACTGAAATTCAAACTGTATCTGCTTGTCAATAAAGGGTGTAAATATCATCAGTATAAAAGAAAAAAGTATGGTAAAATAAATAAATGAAATAAATAAATAAATAATAAAATAAAGTAAAATAAAATAAAATTAAAATAAAATAATAAAATAAAATAAAATAAAATAAAATAAAATAAAATAAAATAAAATAAAATAAAATAAAATAAAATAAAATAAAATAAAATAAAAGTAAATAAAAGTAAAGCAAAAGGGTGTCCCATGTTAAGATACATTATTTAATTTTTAATTATTGAGAAAAGAAGATGGAGAAGCCTGGAGCTATACAATATATATACAGGCAAAGATAAAGAAGACAGTTTTCATAAGGAGAATATGCCCATAGCTCATGGCCAATTTTCAAATGTCTATCATATGTTGCTTTTCTCTCATTGAACTAAGAGTATATAAGAGATATGAATTGATGATGCATGGATTCCCTCATACCAAGTAAATGATTTCTCCCATACTTGACCAGTATATATATATTTATATATTTTCTTTTATAAGGTAGTTGTGGACTGCACTGGGAATGAATTGAAAGATGAAATGACACTAATGCCATGATTGTCACATATGAACTCCTGAGTCACGTTTAATTGGAGAAGAGAGAAATAAAAAAGTAATTTCTCTTTTCATACAAGCTGATGATCATCTTATTTTTCATTTTTCTCCTCATTTTGCCTGTGTCATTCCTTAAAATCATGTAGCCTAGTCCTTCACTTTTTTTTTTTTTTTTTTTCCAAACAAATATAGTGCACTATAATTGCTTCCAAATTAAGGTCTTTTTTATTTTCTTTCTTTCTGTCTTGTAAGGATGTAAAGTCTATAGGTTTATAACTGATTTAAAAGGATGTAAAGTCCAGGTTTATAACTGATTTACAACTGAGGTACATTGTAAACAAATTGGTGAAGTACACCTAGTTACAGTGTCAATTTTTGTTAATTTATGTGTCTATGTATTACACAGATCTTTTACAAAGGAAAGACTTCTCAGAGACGCATAAACTTGTTGTTCTTGTTTGTTTTGTTTCATTTCTCATAAGAACTACTGGGAAATGCTGGAAACTTTACATGTTTCGGTGATCAAAATATTTTTCTTTTTAACTGCTTTGAAAAGTTTGTTTGATTCAAACAAAACAGATGCTCTTTACTAGATTTTTGAAGTGACAATCATGATTCCAACAGATGCTACTCAAAAAAAGGAAGCACATGAAAGTAGAGTTTTATTTTAATTTCTATATAACTTTAATTCACATTTGTTGCAGACAGTAGATTAGCAGTAATTTAATCGAATTAAATACAAATAAAATATAATGTAAACAAAAAACTTTTTTTTCTTCTTTAAAGATTTTTTTCTGTATAAACAATCATAAACATGATGATGACAATAGCTGAAAACAAATTACTTGCTTAATGTGATAGTGAAGAAAATTGTGCAAAACGAGCATTTTAAGTGTAAAATTATTATTTTGTTCTAATCAGACTGCTTTTTGGTTGTTTTTCCTTCTGTTTTGGTTGTATATGTCTTTTTGACACATACCCGTCCCAATTCTTCACCAATTTCCTTTTCTTTAGATTTCAAAACACCATCAATATAATTAAAAATCATTTACTTCAAGGTTAATTGTATCATAAAGGAAATCAGTATATTTACTTCTTGCTCTTGCTGCCTTGATATGTAGTATTGTTTTTCTCTTCCTCTCAGTAAAATTTTTACCTTTATAGGAAATGAAGAGATTTTTACTTATTTGGTATCATGTGAAGGTGTCCTTACATAGCTGTCATATTGTTTCCCAGTTTCACTAAACTAAATCTGGAGACAATCAAAGGTCAACCTACTACCATCTACAAAACCGTTTGTTTACAACATAACTAGTCTCTATTAAATTGTGGGTTTACTTCATATAGTTATACAATATAATTGATTATTGAATTGCCTCTTTTTCTAGTTAATGTTATTTTAAATTTCTACATGCTTCTCAAAAAAATAATAATAATAATAATAAAAAAAAGTATAAGCTTGTTTTGTGCTTAATTTTAACATGTTAAGTGCTAACATTTTAAGGTAGCCAGTATGAGATTTCAACTGATTTTAATATCATTTTAATATTATTTTCAAGATATTGTCAGATCAAAACATTTTTTGTTGTTGTTTTCTTGACTCAGTCCACATTATTTGCATAAATGAATAAAATAATAGAAAGGAGGAAGTCTTGAGACAGGATGTCTTTGTCAATGCCTGTAGCTATAATGTACCTTGTGGTCCTCCCTTGGGTGAGGCCAAGAACAGGACTGAGAATGTTCCATCTAGGATGTGTACTCTGATAGAGATGTTTCAGTTAAAGCTGGGGAAGCTGCAAACAGACGTTAGCAAGCTTTGCTGTGCCCAGGATGATGAACAGAATCTATCAGAAGAGTTGGCAGAGACAGTGACCTGAGCCCTGTAAAACAAGTGTCCTGGTTTCAGTTGGGATAAAATTAATTTTCTTCATAGCGGCTGGTATGTGCAATGTTTTGGACTTAGGAGAGGGAAAAAAAAAAAAAGAAGAAAAGAAAAAAAAAAGCTGATAACAAACTGATATTTTTGATACTGTAGTTGCTGCAGAGCAATGTTTATATTTAGACAAGGACTTTTCAGCTTCTCACACTGCCCTGACAGAGAGGAGGCTGCAGTGCACAAGAAGCTATTAAACTGTTTATATTTCAATCCATGAGTTCTACCCTTTTTCCCAATTCTCTCCCCCATCCCACTGGAGGGGAGTGAGCAAATGGTTATGTGGTGCTTAGGTGCCTGCTGGGTTAAACCATAACAACAAGTCAGGTAGATAAAAAAGCTCTGTCAGATGGGTGGTTACTAGAAAACAGTCGCTTTTGTTAGCAAGAGAAAGGCTTGCTCTCTGCTTGTAACGAACCAGAAAACAGATTCAGGGCACTTGAAAATGAGAAGGAGGAACACTTGAAGGATTGTTTTTGTCTACAATATTTTCAGTCAAGGGAAAAGAGCAGTCATATACTGCAAACCAACTTCTGGATGCTTATCTGGTTTTACTGAGCATAGTTTTCACCTATCCAATAATTGTAGGTAAGTTGTTGAAAGTGGAAGACTATTGGCAAGAAATGAAAAAAATTGATCTTATAAAGACAGGGAATAACAAACTTATTAACCTAGTGAGAAGAGCTTTAGCTCTGACTGCAAGATCTAGGTTCAGAAGTAATTAAGGAAGGAGAGGAAAAAAATAATATTTTGGAGGTTTTTGTAGAAAAAGGGAAACTTTCCCAGGGTTCTGAAGGAATTGGCTGATGTAGTCGCCAAGACACTCTCCATCATATATGAAAAGTCCTAGCAGTCAGGCAAAGTCCCCAGTGACTGGAAAAAGGGAAACATCACTCCCATTTTTAAAAAAGATAGAAATAAGGACCCAGGAAGCTGCAGACTGGTGAGCCTCACTTCTGTGCCTGGCAAGATCATGTAATGAATGCTCCTGGAGGCAATGTGAAGGCACATGCAGGACAAGGAGGTGATCCGGGACAGCCAGCATGGCTTCACCAAGGGCAAATCATGCATGACCAATCTGGTGACCTTCTATGATGGAGTGACTGCATCAGTTGACAAGGGAAAACTGAACAATGTCATCTACCTGGAGTTCTGCAAGGCCTTTGAAATGGTCCCACACAACATCCTAAGCTCTGAATTGGAAAGATATGGATTTGAAGGGTGGACCATCCAGTGGATAAGGAATTGGCTTGATGGCCGCACCCAGAGAGTAGTGGTCAATACTTCTATGTCCAAGTGGAGGCTGGGGATGAGCAGTGCTCCTCAGGGGTCTGTCCTTGGGACTGGTGCTTTTCAATATCTTCATCAATGACATAGATGATGGTATTGAGTACACTCTCAACAAGATTGCAGATGATGCCAAGCTGAGTGATGTAGTTGATACAACAGAAAGAAAAAGTGTCATTCAAAGGGACCTGGACAAGCTTGAGAAGTGGGCCTGTGTGAACCTAATGAGGTTCAACAAGTCCAAGTGCAAGGTTCTGCACCTGGGCCAGGGCAATCCCAGACAGGAGTACAGACTGGGACAACTCATTGAGGGCAGCCCTGCAGAGAAGGACTTGGGGGTTCTGATGGACAAAAAGCTTGACATGAGCCAGCAGTGCATGCTTGCAGCCCAGAAGGCCAACCACACCCTGAGCTGCACCAACAGAAGAGTGGCCAGCAGGTCAAGGGAGGTGATTGTCCCCCTCTACGCAGCCCTTGTGAGGCCCCACCTGGAGTACTGGATCCTACTGGACAAAATGTCCAGCATACAACTTAACAAAACCATCATACAATGGGTGAGCAATTGGCTGCCGGGCAGGGCTCAAAGGGTTGTGGTTAATGGGGCCACATCAGGCTGGCGGATGGTCACTAGTGGGGTCCCCCAAGGCTCCATTTTAGGGCCAGTCCTCTTTAATGTCTTTATAAATGATTTGGATGTAGGACTAGAAGGTGTTTTGAGCAAATTTGCCGACGACACCAAACTTAGAGAAGTTGTGGACTCGGATGAGGGTGGAAAGGCCTTGCAGAGAGATCTGGACAGATTGGAGAGCTGGGCGATCACCAACCACATGAAGTTTAACAAGAGCAAGTGCCGGGTCCTGCATCTGGGAAGGGGCAACCCTGGCTATACATACAGACTGGGCAACAAGATGCTGGAGAGCAGCCCCGCAGCGAGAGATCTGGGGGTTGTGGTTGACAGCAAGTTGAATATGAGCCAGCAGTGTGCCCTAGCAGCCCGGAGGGCCAACTGTATCCTGGGATGCATCAAGCACGGTATCACTAGTCGGTCGAGGGAAGTGATTATCCCACTCTGCGCTGGTGCAGCCTCACCTCGAGTACTGTGTGCAGTTCTGGGCACCACAGTACAAAAAGGACATGAAACTTTTGGAGAGTGTCCAGAGGAGGGCGACGAAGATGGTGAATGGCCTAGAGGGGAAGACATATGAGAAGCAGCTGAGGGCACTGGGCCTGTTCAGCCTGGAGAAGAGGAGGCTGAGGGGACCTCATCGCGGTCTACAACGTCCTCGTGAAGGGGAGTGGAGAGGCAGGTGACCTATTCACTGCAAACACCAGTGATAGGACCTGTGGGAATGGTGTTAAGCTGAGGCAGGGGAAGTTTAGGCTGGACATCAGGAAGAGGTTCTTCACCGAGAGGGTGGTCGCACACTGGAACAAGCTCCCCAGTGAAGTAGTCACTGCACCAAGCCTGTCTGAATTTAAAAAGCGATTGGACTGTGCACTTAGTCACATGGTCTAAACTTTGAGCAGACCTGTGCGGTGCCAAGAGTTGGACTTATGGGTCCCTTCCAACTCGGGATATTCTATGATTCTATGATTCTATGATACTGCATCCAGGTTTGGGGCCTCCATCACAAGAAAGATGTGGACCTCTCGCCAAGGTGATCAGCTCTGGGGCAGAAGCGTTCTGCAGTGGAGTGCAGAATCAAGGTGGGCAGGACATTTTTTCCAGCACTGAGGCCACTCGAGGCAGCTGAGGGAGCCGCCAGGGCCTGGCAGCCCTCGCAAGGGAGGCTGACGAGGCGTGGGTGGAGCCAGCAGATCCCCCTCCCTGGACATACAAAGGCAGCCCCTAGGGAGTGCAAGTGACCAGGAGTATGGCAAGCAGGACGGGCAAACAGGGTGTGGAGTTTCAGTCAGGGCGTGGCGTGTCAGTTTGAGTGGCAGTTCATGTGGGCAGGGTGAGCGGGGAGGGCGCCCTCACCGCTCTTTTCCAACGGTCTTTCCGGTTGTAACCTGCTTGTGAAGAGCCCGGTTGTGGTATCCACCAGGCAGAAAGCCATGGCCTCCACATCTCTTGCGGCCTCTCCAACCACAGTCACCGATGTGGCTACCCAGACAGAGGTCTCAGGGAAACACGTGGCCGTCCAGGTTGCAGGGTGTGTCCTAGCCTTCTGTCAGTGTCTGACAGCAGCAGCCTGTGGGAGGTGTGCCCATATTGAAGAATTGCTCAGCCTGGTGGCAGACCTTCAGGAGGAGGTGAGTAGGCTGAGGAACATCAGGGAGTCAGAGAGGGAAATTGACTGGTGAAAGCATACTCTACCCTCCCTGAGACAGATTCTCAAGCCTGCCACAACACAAGTAACAAAGTTTCCTCTATCCCACCAGGCAGCCGCTACACAGAAGACAAAATTTCCCCCATCCCGCCAGGCAGTAGGAGGGGACCTAGGCCAAGGGGGGGAATGGAAGCAGGTTTCTGCTTGTGGTGGTAGGCGAGCCCTCTCCCGGCCCACCTCACCTTCCCATCTACCCTTGTATAACAGGTATGAGGCTCTAGAACATGGCAGTCAGAATAACGATGTAGATGAAGCCCATCCCAGTTGGAAGAGGTGCCTAAGGCAAGGTAACCTACCCCTCACATCGCTACATCTTCTGTCAAGAAAGAAAGAAGGGTTATTGTCATGTGGGGGACTCCGTTCTGAAAGGGCCCGAGGGCCCGATATGCTATGCAGACCCACAGGGAAGTCTTCTGCCTCCCTGGGGCTGGGGTAAGAGACATTACCAGGAAAGTCACTCACCTGGTATGGCCCACCGACTACTACCCAATACTGTTTTTTCAGGCTGGTAATGATGAAGTAGCAAGGAGAAGTCCGAGAGTGACCAAAAGGGACTTTAGGGCTTTGGGGGGACTGGTTAAAGGATCAGGGGAACAGCTTGTATTTGCCTCTGTCCTTCCGATAGGAGGGATCAATATTGACAAGCAGACTTGTCTTATCAATACGTGGTTTCGAGACTGGTGCAACTGGCAGAACTTTGGCTTTGTTGATCATGGGAAGGTCTACGTGACACCTTATGGATCCTTTTCAACTTGGGATATTCTATGATTCTATGACCTGTAAGAGCAAGTCCAGAGAAGGGCTACAAAGATGATCAGAGGGCTGGAGCACCTCTCCTATGAAGAAAAGCTGAGAGAGCTGGGGATGTTCAGCCTGGAGAAGAGAAGGCTCCGGGTAGACCTCATTGCAGCATTTCAATACTTAAAGGGGGCTTATAAGAAGGATAGAGAAGGACTCTTTACTCGTATAAATAATGACAGGATGAGGAGGAATGGTCTTAAACTAAACAAGGATAGATTTAGGTTAGCAATTAGAAGAAATTCTTCACTGTAAGGATAGTGAGACACTGAAAGATATTGCCCAAAGAGGTTGTGGATGACCCATCCCTGGAGGTGTTCAAGTCCAGGCTGATGGGGCTTTGGCCAACCTGACCTATTGGGTGATTTGTCGGCTCATGGCAGAGGAAATTGTAACTAGATGATCTTTAAGGTCCCTTCCAACCCAAGCCATTCTATGATTCTGAGATTCATACCCCCCTCAGAAGAAAGATATTCAGAAGGTTACTTTAAACATCTGTACACTAACAGAAAATACATCAAGATATAAACACTAAGAACTGGAAATTCTCATGCTGACAGAAGGCTATGTGATGATGGGAATCATAGATCCTTGATGTGATGGCATGACAAGAAGCATTCATGAAACCCTCAAATGACTGTAGCCTGTTACAGAAGTATAAGTAGAGTAGATGAGAGAGAGCTGCACTCCATGTAAAACAGTTCACTGGCTATGCAGAGGTTCAGTATGAAGCCAAATACATGTTTTCTGTATCTCTAGATGAAGATCAGAGAATGTTGTGATCAGAGGGTTGGTTTTGATCATCTGATGAAGAGGATGCGCTTAAGACTTCTGTAAATTTCGGCAGAAATCCTATTTGACTCAGCAAGAATCTTGTTGATGAACTAAATTATTAAAAGGAAACATTCAGGAAAGGAACAGACATCAGATGAGGAATTAAAAGGTCTGCACAACATTTGTGAGCATTTCAATTTTGTTAGTGTTTTATTGAGCCTTTAATTTACTTAAAGGTGTTGAAAGAACAGGCTGATGAAACTGTAGCACTGCCTTCATTTATTTGTGAAAAAATGTGTTATTCAGGAGTTGTCACCAACAACTTGGAAAAGGGATCATGCTATATTTACTGTAAAGAAGGAATACAAAGAACCTTAAAACAGTTTAACTTCGCTTCAATCTTTAGAAAGATCTCAGAATCCATTCCCAAATACATGATGTACAGGAAGTTAAACAAATTTATCTAGGACAATCTTGCTAGACCGAATAAATGATGGGCTACAAGGAGAAAGATACAGTAGTAGTTCTGTCCCAGTTTCATGAAGGCTTTTGAGACCATTTTCCACAATAATCTAATGTAAGCTGAAGAAGTATGGTCTGGATAAACAGATAGGTAGATAGCTATAACTGATATCTTCATGGTACTATGACTTACAGCACAGAAGACAGGTATTTCTGGAGAGGCAATTGAAGACTGAGTGGGGTTCTCCAGGATATCTCAATGATACCAGATACGTATGTGTAGAAAACTGAATGAAACTGTCATTAATTCGTTTAGACTTATAAATGGCAAAAAGTTAGGCAAGATGAATCCCACTGTCCCTCACAGTTTCAGACACTCTTTAATAATTAACAATATAAACAAAATGAGACAGTAATGATAAAGTTTTGGAGGCTAAAACAGGGACTGAAATAAAATGTGCCAGATAAATTTGCATTGTGGAAATGATTGTATTTTTTATTCTATTTGTTAGAATTTATCTGGTAAAGCTCTGAGAACTGTCATTTTTCATTACCTTTAAAAAGCAGAATATTCTCTTATTTCATACTAGAAAAGAATGAGAAATACTGGAAGGATGTTAATGAGCTGGTTTCAATGAGTCAGACTCAACTGTATTTGGAAGGAATTGTTTTTCAGAAGTTCATATTTCTTTGTCGATATTTATTTACACAGTACTGAGGATCTTTGGTTTCTTATTCGTATTCATTCACAGTGCAGATTTATGCTTACACCTGGGAGTTGTTCCATATTTGTAAAATTACAATGTTATGTTCTGAAAGTCCCTGAAACCTACATAAAGGTTAGACAACTATAATTCTACAAATAATTCAAGAATAATATAATAAATTCAGGCTAAATGATTGTCATAATCTCTCTCAGCCTTAAGGTCCATCTGTTTAATAGTGATCTAACCACCTTGTAGCCAAAAAACTCTGAAAAAAGGACCAAATTCTCCAAAATATCTACACAAACCATAATCAATTTTAGTACCTCTTAGTTATAAATGTTTCCAGGAAGCACTTATATGTTCTGTTATATATACCAATATCCTCTTTAATACCATTTTTTACTTCCCTTATATGTTGACTGACAAACTTAAATGGTAGTTCAATGTTTCCTAACGTGTTTCATGTAGTGTTAGCTAAATATTGTCAGTCTTGTATGTTAAGGTTCAGCAGAACATCATCTTGCTGGTTTAACAGAGGATTAAGCCAACCATCTGCACTTACCTGACATTTGCCTATTTGTTCTGCTTAATAGTTACAAGTTCCTAGGTGTTCATTTTAAAACATAAAAAACACATTTAACTATTATTTAATGTTTCTTGTTCTCAGTTATCAAAAAGGATATAAAGGTAGGAAAAAAAAATAAATCTTGTGTCTTCTTATCTCTTAAATTTTCACTGGGAAAAATCTCTGAAGATAGGTTATAGAAAAAAAAAAAAAAGAGGATCTGGAAGATAGAATAGAACATCATCTATCCTGTCTTTCTGTCCCAGGGTAGAATCAGCTATTCTGAGTCACTATGATCATGGTAAGGAAACAACATTTTGCTTACCATAATGTCACCCTACCTGCGTAATTTTGCTTGTTGTAATAACTGTCAAAAAATAAATCCCTAAATTTAGGTACTCCCAACTGTCTTGTAATGCTTTAAGGTCCAACATTTCCCATGCCTTCACATTAATAGCCGACAGGCCGTTTTTGTTGTCTCTAACAGCTAGTCTGATAGCATCCTGCCACTCTCTATGCCAGGTTCTGAGCATGTTTTGATTATTCTTTACCTCAGCAGAAAGAACTCTCCTGCTGTCTGTATCTGTAGGCAAGCACAAACACAAATCTTAACATCCTTTGCTACTGTACCTCTTTCCTTCTAAAATAGATACTAATTTTTCTGCTTTATGAATAAATTGATGTTGTGCTTCAGCTTTATCTTCCACTGAAGAGACAGCGCTTGATTTTCTTGGTCTTCAACACACAATTTGGATTTCTGCTTGTTATAGATGGTTATGTTAGAGTTACTGTTACTTTCAAATCTCATCAAAAAGTTTTATTTGATGAAATTTTTGTAACTAAAGAAAAATATTTTAACTAAAAATGGAAATCATTTTTTTGCTTAAAAAAATTAAAAATAAATAAAACACTTTCCTCAATGTTTTGTATTTATAGAACGCTTTGAAATTTCCCCATGGAAAATACTATCAGTTTTCAAATTCATTTCAATTCATTCAAATACGCTAACTTGCCCTGTACAAAAAATCCTATATTTGTCATAATTGAACTTTGTTGATTAGAGAAGTCTTTGCATCTGGCTATGAAGGTCGGTTTTAAATTAAAAGTACAAAACTGATATTACCTGAAATTACAGTATTAGCTGAAATTATGCATACCTATAACTTTACTATAATATAGTTAACATTATTTAAATAGTTCAATGTTCATCAACATATTTCTCCTTCATTAAGAAAACAAGTAAATGCCCTTCTACAGTGATGGGTCACAAATGATAACCACAAATGTCCTAGCCAAAGCTTGTTGTGATAGTTAGATGGTAACAGTCAGAGTGATCTTCTCAGTGATCTTCTGAAAGCATGAGAAGCATTTTTTCTTAAAGGAAATAGGCTGCCCTTACCCAAATTAAGTTATTTGTCATTGCCAGCCTAATAGTACAATCTATCACCTTTCCTTTGCTCCTTGTTAGGAAGCTTATATTTCTCTATACAAGATTTGATATTCTCTTCTTTGCAAATTAAACATGAACCCTACAATGTTTTAGTCCTAGTGTCTTTTGTCCTTTCTATCCTTTTGACTAAAATTCAGTGTGTTCTCTCAAATGATTGAATGATTGTCATGAATAGCTTGAGTTAAAATGTTCAAAGGACAATTCCTGGAAGAAAGTTTGAATACAGCTACTGTGTTATGGGATTAAAAAAAAAAAAAAAAAAAAAAAAAAGTGTACTGTGTTGAGCCAGTTAAATTGGGTGCCAAATAATCCAGGGCTGACTCAATTTGTTTACATGTAGCTTTGTCGTCTTTGATTTTGATGGCGCTGTATCACCTTTTGTCAACAAGCCACTGGAGACTACCTGCTGAGACTGCTAGGAATGTGTATTTAGTTTCTCATTAAGAAAGTAGACTGCAAACATTTATGGGCTATTATTTCAAGTTAAATGTTTCAGTAGCACTGAAATATCACTCCACTGATTATGTTTTAGCCAATTTTTGCAGGCTTTCACATACAGTGTTAAGAGAAAGAAACTTTCATAATTTTCATCCACATTTATATTAAGTTTAACCTTATCTGTAATGAGACATTAAAATTGAATTTAAGATGTTTTTTCTTTCCATTGAAATCAGACTTGCTTGCAGTCATTGGTCATACCCAACATGGGTTCACAAGGGGAAAGTCCTGTTTAAATAATTTAATTTAATTTTAAAACAAGGTCACCTATTTAGATGACTGAGGGAAGCCAGTAAAAGTGATCTTTTTGGATTTCAACAAATCTTTCAAAACTGTTTCTCACAGTATTCTGGACAAAATGTTCAGCATACAGCTAGACAAATGCATAATATGATTGGTGAACAGTTGGCTGATGGGTTGGGCTTCAAAGAATTTTAATAAATGGCATTAGATCAGGCTGGCAACCAATCACTATTTGGGTTCCCCACGACTCCATTTTAAGTCCAGTTCTCTTCAGTGTTTTTAAAAATTGTCTGCATGCAAGATTTAAATTCATACAAAGTTTACAGATGATACAAAATTAGAAGGAGCTGTTGACTCTGTTGAGGGTGGAGAGGACTTGCAGAGAGACCCTGACAAGTTGCATCGCCAGGCAACCACCAACCTTATCTGTGGTAGTTTCACACTAATGGCTAGCTAAGTTCCACCAAAATGCTCTCTCACTCCCCCACCTCAAAGGAACAGGAGAACAAAATACAATGAAAAGTCTCATGGCTTTATGTGAGGACACAGAGATTGTTCATCTATTGTCATCATGGGCAAAAAACTCAGTATAGGGAGATTAATATAATTTATTGCCTATTAATAATAACAGACTATTATTTTCCATTGATAATAACAGCAGTAAGAAACTAAAAGTAAACTAAAAATACCTTCCGCTCACCCACCATTTTCTACCTCCTCCAAGGATGTGACTGAAATACTTGTTTCCTCATGCCCACATGTAAATTATCAAACAAACATAATGTACAATCTTGACTTTAATTATTTTCAGATATCTAAAAAATGTATTTATTGATACATCACATGATCTTGATATTTTTAGTACTGCCTTAGATCCCGTTTCTATAATTTCAGTTACTGTGAAGTCAGAAAATTATTTCTCCATGTTTTGACTCTCCTTTGTATTTTAATTTTCTTCCAATCTTGCTGCATCAGAAAAAAACAATTGTTAGCATAACCCTGTCTCTCCCCATCCCCCCTTCTACCCACTCCCCCCTCCCCCCAGTTAACTATTTAATATTAATAAAGACTGCAAGAATTATTTCAATCCTATCATTTGATGAAAATCACTGTTAATATTTCTCTATCCGTGTATGTGTAAGTTTGTCATGTGTAAAAAGTATTGCTTCACTTTTAACCAGCTGATTTCTTACACTGGAATTATGGGCTGCAAGCATGCACTGTTGGCTCATGTCAAACTTTTCATCCACCAGAACCCCCAAGTCCTTCTCTGCAGAGATGCTCTCAATGAGTTTTTCTCCCAGTATGTACTCATGTCTGGGATTGCCCTGGCCCAGGTGCAGCACCCTGCACTTGGACTTGTTGAGCCTCATTAGGTTCACACAGGCCCACTTCTAGCTTTTCCAAGTCCCTCAGGATGGCATCCCTTCCTTCTATCCTATCAACCACACCACTCAGCTTGGCGTCATCTGCAGATTTGCTGAGGGTGCACTCAATTTCATGGTCTATGTCATTGATATAGACATTAAACAGTACAGGTCCCAAGACAGACCCCTGAGGGACACCACTCATCCACAGCCTCCACTTGGATATAGAGCCATTGACAACCACTCTGAGTGCGACCTTCAAGCCAACTCCTTATCCACTGAATAGTCCACCCTTCAAATCCGTATCTCTCCAATTTAGAGACCAGGATGTCATGTGAGACTGTGTCAAAAGCCTAGCAGAAGTCCAGGTAGATGACATTGTTCGGTCTTCCCTTGTCGACTGATGCAGTCACTCCATTGTAGAAGGCTACCAGATTAGTCAGGCATGATTTACCCTTGGTGAAACCACACTGGCTGTCTCAGATCATGTCCTTGTCTTGCATGTGTCTTGACATTGATTCCAGGAGGATCTTTTCCATGATCTTGCCAGGCACAGAGGTAAGGCTCACTGGTCTGTAGTTCCCAGGTTCTCCTTTCTACCCTTTTTAAACATGGGAGTGATATTTCTCTTTTTCCAGTCACTGGGGACTTTGCTTGACTGCTGTGACCTTTCAAATATGATGGAGAGAGACTTGGCAGCTACATCAGTTAATTCCTTCAGGACCCTGGGATGCGTGTCATCAGGCCCCATAGACTTGTATCTGTTCAGTTCCATCAGGTGGTCTCGAACATGCTCTTCCCTTACAGTGGGTGGGACTTTGTTCCCCCACACTCCATCTATGGTTTTAGGGAAATGAAAGACTTGGGAAACCTGAGTATCAGTGAAGACTGAGGCAAAGAAGTTGTTGAGTACCTCAGCTTTCTCCATGTCTGTTGTTACCTGTTCACCCTTCTCATCCATCAGAGGGAGTACGCTCTCCTTGGCTTTTCTTTTCCGAGGAATGTACCTAAAGAATCCTTTCCTCTTCTTCTTCTTGCAAAGCTCAGTTCCATATGTGCCTTGGCTTTCCTGATCCCATCCCTGCATATCTGGACTGCATCCCTGTACTCTTCCCAGGCCACGTGTCCCTGCTTCCACTGCCTGTACATCTCCTTATTGAGCCTCAGTTTGACCAGCAGGTCCTTGCTCAGCCATCCTGGTTGTCTGGCCTCCCTGCCCACTTTTTTAAGCAGGGGGATGGAGAGTTCTTGCACTCTAAGGAAAACATCCTTAAAGAGTCTTCAGCTCTGCTCAGCTCCTTTGTCCCTAAGGACAGTGTTCTAGGGGATCTCTTGTACTAGGTTTTTAAATAGCTTGAACCAGGGCGTAGTCAGTGCAGCCCAGACTGCCTCCAATCTTGACCTCTTTAATGAGCTCTTCCGCACTGGTGAGCACCAGGTCAAGTAACGCTTCTCCTCTGGTTGGTTTGCCTAATACCTGGACCAGGAAATTATCCTCAATGCACTCTAGAAATCTTTGCTTACAGCCTGCTATGTAGCTTTTCCAGCAGACATCCAGGTGGTTGAAGTCCTCCATCAGGATGAGAGCACGTCAGTGCAATGCTTCTTGTAGTTGAAGCAAGAAAGCCATATCTACAAGCTCCCCTTGATTGGGAGGCCTGTAGTAGACTCCAACCACAAGCTGTCCTTTATTGGTACAGTCTTTAACTCTCACCCACAACCTCTCAACCTGTCCGTGACTGTTTCTCAGAGGCAACTCTTCACAATCAATCCCTTCCCTAATGTAGAGGGCAGCAGACACCCCCCACCCTCCCACCCCCCTCCCCCTTTCCTTCCTTGTCTATCACTTCTGAAGAGTTTGTAGCCTTCTATTCCAATGTTCCAGTTATGTGATCCATCATCAACATCTTTATTAATGATCTGGTTGATGGGGTAGAGTGTACCCTCAGTAAGTTTGCAGGTGACACAAAACTGAGGCGAGTGGCAGATACACAAGAAGGTTGTGCTGCCATCCAGAGGATCCTCAACAGGCTAGAGAAATGGGCTGACAGGAACCTCATAAACTTCAAGAAGGTGAAGTACAAAGTCCTTCACCTGGGGAGGAACAACTCCAGGCACCAGTATGTGCAGAAGTAGAAAAGCAACAGAGGGTCCTGGTGGACACCATATTGAATACGAGCCAGCAATGTGCCTTTGCCACTGAGAAGGCTAATGGTACACTGGTCTGCATTAGGCAAAGTGTTGCCAGCAGGTGGAGAATCTTTCCTCTCTAGTCAGTGCTGGTGAGGCTGCACCTGGAATTATTGCTCTTTGTCCAGTTCTTGTCCCTCCATTACCCTCCTCCCCCACCTCCCCTCCACCCTTCCTCCCGAGTACGAGAGATATTGAGCTACTAGAGACCACCCAATGAAAGGCCACAACAATGATCAAAGGGCTATTTAGACTGTAGAAGAGGAGACTCTTTCTTTTCAATCAACATCTATAAATATCTGAAGGGAGGGTGGGAAGAGAACAGAGCCTTTCTCTTTTCACTGGTGCCCAGTGAGAGGACCAGAGGCAATGGGTGCAAACTGGAACACAAGAGATTCCATCTGAACATCAGGAAGCGCTATTGTGTATATGACTGAGCACTGGCGCATGTTATTCCAATGAGAAGTTATGGAGTCATCCTCCTTGGAGATCTTCAAAAGCTATCTGGACTTGGTCCAGGACTAGTAGCTCTAGGTGTTCCAGTTTGAGATAAGGGTTTGGACCAGATGACCTCCAGTGGTCCTTCCATCCTCAAACATTTTGTGATTTTGTGAATCTGTGAAGTAACAATAAAACCAGACATTATTAGCTGTTCTTATGTGCAGATGATAGAAAGCATTAACCACAGTGGCAGAAGACAATAGAATGGACACACTAAAACTTCCACATCAGTCACATCACACCTAGTTCTACGTTCAAGGGCAGTACCATCTCACTCAGTATTCTCCTAATAACACTTCTTATTCCCCAAGAAGAAAAAATTTTTGTCCATATAGTTTGGGCATGAAGAAGACATAGACACAGTACATGTTTAGATTGAGGGAAAGGCACACGTTTACACTAAAGGTCTGTAGTATATCTTTGCCAAGTGAAGTGATTTGATTGCTTACAAATGCTAGACATTTGTTTTTTATTTTGATTATGTTTCTAAATAAAAAAAGAAAAAAATAAAGTAGATGGACCAATTATAGTGCTTCATGTTAACTGTTTAATAATTACCTTTTATTTTCTATGTATCACACTGATGCTGTCTTCCTCTCTGTTAACTTTAATGCGAACTAAATGTAAGAGAAACTCAAAATTTTTTTAGAACATTTCCTCTAGCTGATGTTGCAATGATATAAAGCTTTGTGCTTTGCATAGAATATTGTTTCTGATATATTATACTTTGAAAACTTGTTTCATAATATATTTTCATATCTGCTGACTTGAACAAAAGTTTAAAAATACCAGCTTGCTAGCAACAATGTATTCAACTGAGTGAATAAAACAATTCAAAATTTCACATTAAGAATTTTACTAAATAATTTTTTTATCTCCATACAAGAAAACAAACAAACAAACAAACAAAACTTCCAGGATGACAACAATTAGGAAATTACCCTGCTAAAATGGTATTATATTAATATTAACTTTAGATGTGTCATAGTATAAATATATCTATATCCATACCTATAAACATACATATATGTGTGTGTATTTGTATGTATCCATATGTCAGAACCATTTAACATCTTCTAGTATGTAGACAAAAAAAAAAACATCTCCAGAAGACAATTTTTTCTCTCTGAGACACCTATGTGAACTCAATTACTTCGAGTAGGTTTCTTGTCCAAAAGAAGTTTGTCCATATTGGATTTCAAGATTTAACTTTTATGAGTAAGGACTGACAAAGCTAACAGTTTTCTTATGGAAGCCTACTTTCCAAAAATTTTCAACATCTCAAGTAAGAATTTGAAAGGAATTCATAAAACTTAGTAGATCTCTTCATAGACCACATGCCTAACATCCAAAATCTATTTGTAATTCTTAATTTGAAGAGTTTGTTGTTGTTGTTGTTGTTGTTTTTGTCTCACCATGTATATTACTGACCTCTCATAGCTATCGAAGCCATTGTTGTTTCTTCTGCCAGATGTACAAAGAATTACCAAACTGCATTAAACATACAGAATAGGTCTGTCATCTTTCCCCAGGAGTTTTCTTCTAATTACAAGACCAAGTATTAAATCCAAAGATGTAATGAGAATTGCAAATAGATTAAAATTCCGCCTGTCCCTCGGCTATGTAGTCAAGGGGGATTAAACAAGAGAATTTCCTACATTCATAGTTTTTTCTCTCCCCCCCCCACTTCTCATCAGCTTCTATGTCAGTTTTCATTGTACAGCAGTTACACTAAGAAAAAATTAATAGCACAAGTACAGTGAAAAAAATCACAGGATGTCTGTGATTTGTGTCTATGGATAGGGCATAGTACATGCTAGTGTGAATAAAAATATGAAAAGAGACTATATAGTGATGATTTTTTTAAATAATTTGAACATTTAAAAATGTTTTTTTAACGTTAAAACCAACATTAGAGTTAAGTTTATATTAAAACAAAATATATTAACCCTCCCAAAACAAAATAAAACAAAACAAAAAAACAACATTCTGTGCTGATTAAGATGAGAAACAAACAATTGAAATATTTCATTGCCATACATTTTGGTTTCCTTAATGAAAAAAAAAAAAAAGTATTATTTTCACATTTCACTGTTACAGCCTCAGATGAGAAAATATTTATTATTGTTTTTCATAGCTGTGTCATTCAACAGCCAGTTAGCCATATTTGACAAAGATTGTTATTGCTTTATATATTTCCTTGTTTGTTGGTTTGTTTTTCTTTTATACTTTTTAATTTGTTTGTTTGTTTTTAATTAAGTAAATGTCATCACTGAACTTTCAACTGATAATTCAAGAACCTGATATCATTTGGTAAACCAATGAATAGGAAATATGTAATAAATCTGAAATATTAATTTCAGTGGTAGAGTCTACAATGTATTGCAACAACATGAAATGTGCTAGTGAATGAAGATAGACTTTTACTTTTAAAGTAGTGCATTACAGCTTAAGTATAGAGAAAATTATGATCCTCACTAGCCTATTCATAGTATGTTTTAGAAAACAGTTTTAAAATATGTATATAAAGGAATGAAGAGAGCACTGATCATTAAGTGCAGCCTTCATGTCACCTAAATCATCAACAATACATAGATTTGCAAATCACTTAAGCATACAAAGATCTCTTCTAGACAGGAGGGACTTATTTTAATAATATGTTGATATTTGGGACATGTTTTAATGACACGGTGCTCTAAAAGTACCTGTGTCTTTCTTAGTTATAATGAAGTCTCAAATATCTAGCTCTGACATTTAATCCTTTATATCTGTCCACTATATTTACATGAAAGTTCCAACTTTCTTAGTCAGTGTCCTCAGTCATAGTTGCAATGTGAAGAATTGCAAATAATTCCACACAAGAGTTTCAAAACTCATGTCTAGATGATGTTCAGTCACTGACATTTAAAAGAGAGAATCAGCCAAGCCAATACTTTCACCACAGAGAACAAAAATATTTCTGGCTAAATAGCTTTTCAGGATTGAGATAACTTGTTGCCTTTCAAGTCAAGTAGACAAGGAGTTATTTTAACTTTGTCACTAGCCAACATAGTCCATAGACTTAGATATGAATAATTCAAGCATACGTAAATGTATAATTTCATTTATTCTATTACTAATGCAGAATGAACTAAGACTGATTCCTCTCACTTATTTACAGAAAGCTACAAAGAAAATATCTCTACCTAAATCAGAAATAGGCTTCTTTTGTGAGGAAATAAAGCCGATGGAATCAGGAGAGAGAAAGGAGCACCTCTATAGCTCAAGCCATGTTAGCTAAAGGGAGAAGTCTAAGAAATAAATTATTAATTATTTCTTTAAAAAGTCTACTTTCATCTTAAGATGAAGACTTAAAGAACATCTAAATGGCTGTCTTAGCTGTAGATACCCATAGTGACGTTGTCTAAAGTTTGATGAGAATCCCATTGCAAATGAAAATCTAGTCATATGTGTCAAAAAAATCAAGAGATTATCATGAATATTATCAAATATTTTATGTTGAACTTTGGGAGTAAATGAAACTCTTTCTTTAAGCAAAAAAATAATAAAAAAATCCTGTTTAATGTGTAAAACAGAAATCCATTTTAACCTCATGTTATGGCTCCTTTATGTTCCTTTAAAAACTTTAATAACAACATATTATTTTATAACACTGAATTCCACAATAAACTGTTGCTAATCTAAGGAAAAAATGAACAACTTTTGTAATATTCAGGTCATATTAAAATTCTTAGGAGTGACCATCTTAAATGAGCCAAATTAGCATAGAATAATTAATATTATTTAATGTGTTTATCTAGTAAAAATTTTAAGATACTTTGCGTGCAGAAAGATGGAAATGCTTGACATTCTCTCATGCATGGGTAACAGACACAAGTGTGAATAAACGCTGTATATGCCTTAGTAGAAAATAGATAACAATATCTGAGTTCTTAGTAAAATCTATTGGCAGTTCATGAAGAGATTTGATCCCATGAAAATTTAGCATTGTAATCTGACTTTTTTGTTCGACATAAAATTATTAGTATTAGATATTTTAAATGGTCATGAAATTGTTAGTAAAAACTTCAAACTGTGTTATTCTACTTTTTCCATAATTGGAAAAAACAAAACAAAACAAAACAAAACAAAACATCATATAAGGTCTTATTTTTCTCTTGGATGTAAATTGGGATTACTCAAATCATTTAAACAGGAAAAGAAGAAGTAGAGAGATCCAGTGTATCTTCCTTATATTAATAATAATAATAATATCAAAAATATGTTAAACTCCAAAGCAGTTTTACATCACTAAGCCTGAGAATCTATATCTAATACAGTTGAGCTATATTCAGAGAAGAAAAATGCAATGGAATAAGAGAAGGGAGTTATTTTAATTATGAATAACCACTGGAAAAGTAGAATATCACACTTTTCTAGTGTGTTGTGGAAGAATTAGAATCCATGTATCAGAAGTAGAACTCCTTCCTGAATTTCTCACAGACAACTTCATAAAGTTGTTCTTGTGTCTCAAAAAGACAAACATAGAAATGTTTTTATCAGAAAAATGTTAAAATATAATGCATTGGATTCTCATAATTTTGAATTAGATCAGCTGATAACCATACAAAATGAAGGATGCTATTTTTTCACCTTCGCTTAGAAATGAAGCATGTCACTATGCAGAGAATCTGTTTGAATGTGCTGAAATGAAAGACTGTTCCAGGAAACTAATGATAGCTATAATTAACAAATGGAGAGTCAAAATGCATTAGAAAGAGAGTCGTTTGAGCAAATAATTATTTTAATTCATTTTGCTTTTTGTTTCATAGTGTTCATTAATTTAATTTTATGACATTATTTATGTTAATAGCATTTCAAACACTTACGGTAAAATAGTGATCTCAAGTACAAAAGAATAATCTAAAGTAACTCTGTAAAATGAACTCATTTTGGTCTAAAGTAATGATTTTTATACAAATTTGTAGATTAGTAGAATGAGAGAAAATGCTGCAAAATATGGTAAGAGAAATGTAAAGAGTCATTAGACAAGCTATAAATGACAGATCTGCACATCCAGAATAAAGTGATGATAGTTATGCTAAATTCACGGTTATTTTCAAATAATTAAAACTATATCTTAGCCATAATATTTATTAACAATTAACTAATTTATTAAATAGTATGTTTTTCTGTATATCTCAGAGTACATAAAAACATAGACTTCCAAAATCACTTTCATTTACATCTATAAAATTTTCTAAAGTGTCAGAACTGTTTTTTTTTTCATCTTTTTCTCTAAAAAGAAATCACAGATTTTGATCCTTTGGTTTTAAAGATATTAAAGTGAATTTTATTTCTAGATTTCACATATTTTTAAATAGCACGTGACCACAGGAAATGTTATATTTCTAGATTAAGAAACACAGTGATGCACTTTTTAAAATTCTTTTTATTCTACTCTCTTTAAGCCAAGTTATTAAACATGCTTTGAAAATTAGCCTCCTAATCTATATGTGGGTTGTTTGTTACTGATTTTAAAGATGTCAAGGAAAAGAAAATTTAAATAGCTTTGTGAAAGCTTTAATTAAATACTTGGTCAGAACAGCATATGCAACAGAATGTATTTAATCTTTTTTTTTTTTTTTGTATGTGTATAATTCCTTTTTTTTTTTAATAGATGCTTTTTAAAATCTCCATTAATATGAAATTAATTGAGATGCACTGATTAAATTAATCAACCTCCTTTTATTATTAAATATTTTAGTATAAAATCTAATATATTTTTCAATTGGATACACATAAATGAAGACACAAATACTGAGGAAATTTATCCAGACATAGGAAACCTGACAGATAGCAATGGACTATTCTTTAAAGGTTTCAGACTAGAAAGGTCTTTAATGACAATGATGTTTATTTGAGCAGTACAAATCAAAATACAAAAGAAAATGGTTTTACAAAAGTGAATATTTGCAGAACTTTCCACTCTTCTTCATACTCCATGTTCTAACTCAATAATGTTGGAGTTAATTTTTCTCTCAGCACTTCTCTTGACAATAGAGTAACTCCGCCGAGTTTAAAATAATTTGAAGACTGTTATATTTCCTTAGATTTCTAACGTTAAAATTAAAAGTTTCTGCATTTTCAAGAAGAATTTATTTTAGAGCTTCTAAAGAGAATACATCTCACAATATAAAACTTGCTTAAACTTACATTACATGATGAATAATTCAAAAACATTGAATTATTAGTATTTGTCTGATTTTAATCCACAAAACACTGAAAAATTTCTGAGGAAAATCTTCAGTTTCTTTATTTGTGATATGATAGAACAGATAACATATAACAACTCATTTTAAACTGCTAAACAAACATCACCAGTTTAACCAAATCAGGCCTCTAAATTTCAGGGTTATGATAGATTGTTCCAGCTAACAATTCTGTGTAAAAAATACATGGAGATACATTCAATACTATTCATTTTGTTTGTGTTTATGACAATATAGAATGACAAGAAATCTAAGACCAACCAAATGATTTCTTGAGCTGTGAACATCTGTGGTTATGTTCACCTTCTAAGTGTTGTCCACCCTTTCTAATTAACTAGCAAGAACTCATTACATAAATATTAAAGAAAATGAAACTGATTGTGCAAAATAACTCTTGATGAATCTCCTATGATTTCTTTAAGCTTATAGAAGCATAACTTTTGTTCCATCATTTACTTTACATTCTGGTTGTAGTATTCCTTTCTCCTTAAAAGCAAACCTTTTACTTCAAAGGACATATCCTTAATGACATAAAGACAGTTCTCCTTTACTTTCCACCTCAGGCTGCAAAGTAAATTTAACTGGGAGATGGTGTTTTGTTGTTGTTCTTGTGGTATTTTGTTTGTTTGTTTGTTTTGTTGCTGCTGCTGCTGTTGTTTGCCTTTTAGTTCTATTTTCTTCTAGCTTCATATTAATGATATATAGAGGTAAAGTTAGGAAAACAAAGCAAAACAAAACAACAACTAAAGGAAAAAATCAATGATCAAATTTAAGTAGAAAGAGACAGAAAAATCAGCAAGAAGAGAGTGTATAAATACTTTAGCAAATATACAAAACCCGCTGCAAGATGGAAATGTTATGGGGGTGTTGCCTTGCATTCACAGATTAGGTGTTCATAAAAAGGTAAGCCATGACAAGATATGTAAAATAATTAAGCTTATCAAGGAGGAGATAGGGATTCAACCTGGAGTTAAGGGAAGAAAAAATAAAAAAAAATAAAAAAAAAAAAAGAGAGAGAGAAAGAAAGAGAGAAAGAACAGAAAGAAAGAGAGAAAGAGTGAGAGAGACAGAAAGAGAGAGAGAGAGAGAGGGAGAAAGAGAAGGAGAAAGAAAGAGAGAAAGAGAGAGAAGGAGAAAGAGAAAGAGAAAAAGAGAAAGAAAGAAAGAGCAAGAGCAAGAGCAAGAGCAAGAGCAAGAGCAAGAGAGAGCAAGAGAAGAGAAAGAGAAAGAGAAAGAGAAAGAGAAAGAGAAAGAGAAAGAGAAAGAGAAAGAGAAAGAAAGAGAAAGAGAAAGAGAAAGAGA
>NC_137694.1:171531177-171532780 GCF_964034855.1 Anser brachyrhynchus | reverse complement strand
GAAAGAAAGAAAGAAAGAAAGAAAGAAAGAAAGAAAGAAAGAAAGAAAGAAAGAAAGAAAAAGAAAGGAAAGAAAGGAAAGAAAGGAAAGAAAGGAAGAAAGGAAGGAAGGAAGGAAGGAAGGAAGGAAGGAAGGAAGGAAGGAAGGAAGGAAGGAAGGAAGGAAGAAAGAAAGAAAGAAAGAAAGAAAGAAAGAAAGAAAGAAAGAAAGAAAGAAAGAAAGAAAGAAAGAAAGAAAGAAAGAGAGAAAGAAAGAAAGAAATGTAGAAAGGAAGAAAGAAAGGAAGAAAGGAAGAAAGGAAGAAAGGAAGAAAGGAAGAAAGGAAGAAAGGAAGAAAGGAAAAGGAAGAAAGAAAGAAAGAAAAGGAGGAGCACAAAACAAAAGCAGATTAAAGCATGTTGTCTTTATTCTTTTCCTCAGCGTCCAGTGAAATAACTCACTGCAACATGCTAACGGTGGGAAGTCACTTAGAATCACTCCAATATCTCAAATTACCTGTGAGGTTAAATGGGATCACTGGGGACTGGGAAATAGAAAATATTTGTCTGTTTGGCAGGGGGATGAAAATTTATTTTTCTCTTGTGTATTGTTTATCTGTCATTAACTTAATTAATTTGATGGCCTTTTCTTTTTCAATCTCTATCCCTTCTGAATATATCATCAAACTGAGATTAAAAATGAGTAAGGAAATTACAGTTTTATAAGCTTAACTGAAACTCCTAGGTGTAATTTTCCTTAAAGATGTTGGGAAAAAATAAGAATGTACAGGTTTTCTAGAAGATAATAACATGATCATAAGCTATAAGGACAGGCCTGTTAGGAAATAAATATATATATATATATAAATATAAATTAAAAAAAATAAAAAAAAAGAAAAAAATCAAAGAATAACTGAAGAAGAACATTACGTAAGAGAATATGTGACATACAAAAACTACAGTAGAATGACTGTCCCCCAAATGCCACATAAATAAGCAAAAAACCAGTGCTTATAATCATTCGAGGTGTCTGAAAAAACATTCTCCAAGAATAGTGTTTTAGCATACAATTGTAAACCATTTAAACTAAAAAAGGGTTTCTCTCTTTCTCTCTCTTAAACTCAGATTTTCATTAACAGCATGATAGAAAGCAGAGTGCAACTTCTAAAATTTGCAGATGGGATCCAAAAGAAAGGGGATGCAGTTTGGTAGACTTAGACTTGACTGACATAAAAAGACTGAAAGAGTTTTGACAATTTAGTGCAGGATCTGAAACCAGAGAGATGATATTCACCTGAAGCAATTTTTTTGACCCAGTGATAAAACACTAATGGTGAATATCTGGGAAAGCATCAGTGTAGCAGTGTAGGAGTAACCATGGATCATACATAAAATAAGTGCCAACAATGTGATGTTGCTGTAAAATAAACAAAATTTATTAATGTAATAAGAGATTTTATTTATTTCATTATTTATTTTAGATAATATTCTACGTTTGTTATAGGGATAGCAAATTAACTTATCTCCCAATTAGCTGTGAAAATGATTTATCTCACAAAATCCATCTTAATTTACATGATGACTAAAGAAAAATAGTTTTAAGACCAATATATAACTTTGAATTT
>NC_137694.1:171333677-171526177 GCF_964034855.1 Anser brachyrhynchus | reverse complement strand
CACTTACTTTTCACACTGGTTAAATAACCTTCAGGATACTGAAAAAAAACTTGTCTTTAATTAATGAGAGTTATAACATCAAAAAAAAAAAAATTGAGTCACCTCTTAACAAATTTCCAAAATAATCTGTCCCTTAAAAGAAAATTAAGAAAAAGAGATGGAGAATACTGAGATCAAAATAAGATCTCAGATTGCTGCTGATATATATTGATATATGCTGATACATGCTGCTGATATATGCTACTGATATAAATGAAACTCAAGAAATGAAGTGAGGTTAAACACAAAAAGTCCAGGTGGAGTTTACATTCAATTAATTAATATATCTAGAGAAATACTGGAAATTAAGGTATAATATTTGAGGGACAATCTAGCATTAATTAATAAAGTATAGTGTGAGAGAGGGAAGGGTAGTTAAATGTCATAAAAATTAAAAGAAGCCTAACAGTTACCCTCCAACTTCAATTTACTGCTAAAATAATCCAGACTATATCAGATGACTTTCCTTGTACCTCTGAAAACTGCAACCAAAAGTAACTCATGTTGAAAACAATTGTAGTCACTATTCACAATACCAAATTATATTTCCACATGAGAGACGATTTTTCTTCAGAACAGTGGGATTGATTCTGCTTCTCCATTTGAAGATTTTGGGGATACCTACTCTTGTGTTAAAGAGAATAGACTCCCCACTAGTCATTTAACAAAGACCAAAGAACCCCCTGCATGTGAATATTCCTATTCAGTCTTCAATGTTTTGTGTTTCTGTGTTTCTATCACTTCCACCTAATAAAGCTATTGCAGTTTCCTGTAATTGCATTGATGTTTTTGAATAGTCAAATTATCCATTTAATCTTCAGTGTGTAGTACAAGTTGTTGAGTCTTAGAGACTGACTAATACCTTTCCATATAAACTGGGAACCTTTAAAAGTACTACATTTGCATTTTGGTAAGCATAAACCTAGTAAAGGAAGGATCCAGTGGCTTATTAAGTGCTGATATTTGATTACACCTAAAGACACCATCGTAGCAATCATGTGGTGGATACTCTAACTCTCAGATAAGTGACAGAAAACTTGTAGGAACCCCCACAAATGTAAGAACTGAGCAATGCAGAATGAGATCTTCAATAAACTGACTTATTAGATCTTTAATAAGCTGGCGGGTAACTCTGCACATAGCTTCTTCAGGAATTCCATATTCATAGTGCTCATTCCTCTGATCTGTCAGTAGATTTGGATTATGAAGCAGCAGAACTGTTGTTCTATTATTTGATATAATAAAATCGTTTTTTACAAGGTTTCCTTTTGCCTTCTTTTTTGTAGACAAAAAAGTATTTATTATTTTATATCATTTTAGCTGAGTACAGTGAAAAGAGTTTGAATTGTCATAGTTTGGTTTTAGAGTTTCAGTTTATACTATTAATTTACCCCCTTCTTTCTCTTGTTTTTTACCCTATATGTCATTTTGATCATTTTTTAGACTCTAATTTATTAGTAATTATAAAACAATATGATGCAAAGAACAGTTTTATTTGCTATAAAACACCAAATATTCACTTCAACAATGAATGTGTGTCATATCTGCATCTTTAGAAGATAACACAGTTGCTAACGCAACTTTTAGATCCTCATTTCTATTGTTAGCAAAGCAAGCAAAAGAGAAAGGGGAGGGAAAGGGGAAAGGGAAGGGGGAAGGGGAGAGGGAGTGAAAAACAGAAGGGGGAGGGGGAGGGAAAAAGGAAAGGGGGAGGGGAAGGAGAAGGGGAAGAAAAATGTGTTTTCTAGAGGCCAGTACTACATGTCATGGAGTAAATAGGGCACTGTGTTGCAATGTCTGAATAGATGGAATGTTAGATGTCAGAAGTAAAGAAATACTCTAAAAGAAATATTTGAAGTTACTCCAAGTTACTTATCAGAGCCCAGCAGCTTATTTCATTAGCATTTTCATATTCTCGTATATTTTTAAAACTAGTTTGAGCAAACAGTAAAATGTTTATTTATTCTAGTGCCTTTTGTGAGTTTTTTTTTTTTTTTTAAGGAAAATCTAAATTAATACTTTGGTCTCTTGTACTGTAAGTAGACTCATAAGAAAAGTAAAATAAAAGCCTAATGTCAACATTATCTTAATGTCAAGGAATTTCAATGAAATTCATTTTGGTAAATTTAAACACAACTGGAGGACACTGCAAAATAAGAATATTGGCAGTATAATAAAATACTTAAAGCTTGGTAAGAATAGTGGAAACACACTGATCTTTCATTTCACCGTTAAAGTTCTTTTTTGCATCAATAATGGTTTAAAGGATAAAACTTAAGCAAAAACAAAGCACATAAAACAACAAAAAACAACAGCATATACACAGCAGTAAACAATGTAAAAATAACCACAGCTTTTAAGCAAAAGAAATAAATCATATTTTACTGCTAACAAGGAATATGCATTTTAGTTTGTGTACACAGTTACACTTAGAAATGAAATTATGCTGAATTGTGTCAAGTTGACTTTGTTTTTAATCAGTTTTTTTTAATGAATATGAATTATTATTATTATTCAGATAAGTAGTCTGTTAGTCAGTGATATTCCTTATGTCAAATATATTTTTGTACACAAGTAAAAAAAAAAATCTATTTTCTGTACAAAAGTCAAAAATAAATTGTAAATTTGTAAATGTTTTAAGTAAACCCACATCCACCTTGAAATGTGTATCTCCTTAATATAAGGAAATTGAGGAGACAAAACAAGGCCTAATTCAGTTACAAACATTGAAACTATGAATTTAGATGAGAAGCTCTGATATCTTTTTCGGGAAACAAAACCGAAACTATTTCACATGAAGAGCAAGCATTCACTGCTGCTAAATGGTTAAAGAAATTCATACACACACATATATTAGTGTTTTTTTGTTTTTGTTTTTGCTTTTTTTTTTTTTTAATTTAGCAAGTGTTAAATTCTGCAACTCATTACTATCTAAATATATGGAAACATTTAGTTATGCCATTTCTTCATTTGGCTTCCTGAATAAGTCTCTGAGGAACTTTTATGAACTTTTGAATTATGAATTTGAATTATGATTATTATTTTATATATATAATAGGAAGATTTTTTTTTTCTTTTTCTGCACTGAGCATTAATGCAGAACTTGAAGATATATGTGAGTTAGAAACTTATTCAGTAAAGAGTATGATACTTACACAGGGATTTTCTGAAATGTCTTCAGATGTGCTCCATGCTTAGTAGAATTGCCTTCCTTCCAAGAATTGTACTTGGCAACTGTAACTTTAATATCCTATAGGCTTTGAAACAGGAAATGGAATATAGATGTTTCTAGTCCAGTGACTGAAAAGTAGATGCTATATATTATGTATGAAATTAATTGTTGCTAGTTGTTTGTAAGTGTATTGGAACTGAATCAGTCACTGTCTGGTCCATAAATAATAATTGCTTAGCTAAGGAGTCAATTTAGTATTTATGGCTGTGAAAATAAATGGGAGTGTTATCACTGAAATGAAGTACAAAAATAATTTTTAAAAAATAGTAGTTTGAATAAATGATTTTTACTAATTCTTTTTTTTTTTCCCTCATGAAAATGAAATGTTATATTATGTATATATTTAAAGAAAGCAAATTAAATTAATTACTGGCTTCTATGTCTAGGCATCATCTCCCTTTATTGAATAACTCAGGAAGTAGAGTGAAAACATAGGATGTGAAAAACAATGAGAATTCAAATGAATTTAAAGTTCTTAAGTGATAAATCATTCCAAAGCAAGTTGGAGCTGTGATGCCTGTTCCTTTAGCAGAAAGAAGATAAAAAGTAAATCAAACAGCTTCAACTAGACTGTATGTCAAGTGGATTGAAATTTACACAATCACAGAAAAGCAGAATGATAGAGTTTGGAAGGGTACACTAGAGGTCATCCGGTCCAATACCCCTGCTTAGGCAAGAACACCTACCTAATATCAGGTTGCCCAGGACCACGTATGGAATAATTGCTGGAGGAGACTTATTGAGATTAAAGGTATGTCCACATTTTAAGAGAATGTTCAGCACTGAGTAAAGAGTGAGATGCAGCAGGTATGCAAGGAATTTGTTCCGTAATAGTCCCCTTGGCAACAAAACCTGCAATCTTAGGTATTGGCAACAGCAGGGGAGCTTGGTGTGCTGACTCTAAGAGAAATTAAAACAGAGGTTGGAGTGGAGTGAAGACATCTTGGCAGGGCTCAGTGATATCACCACAGGGATGGCGAACTTGATGGTACTATGGAACTGATGGTACTAATAGACTGCATAGCCAGCCCTGAGCCAAACAACATTATGTCCTCTGGGTGAACTTTGCTCATTATAATGCCAAACTACGCCTCAGTCCCAAAGGCTACCTGACTCCAAGGTGCAACCACCCCTCACTGAGCATGTGCTCTGAATTTCTTTGAGCCTATATTTTTAAATTAAAAATGATAAAAATTTATACCAATCATAATGAAGATACATATGACTAGAGTCAGTCAAGCTCCACTTAAAAGTAAGAAAATAGTATAGAAATGGCTCAAGAGAGGAAAAATTTTAGGGAAGATACCATTGCATACAACTTGGGAAGACATCGTTGACTTCTGGGATCAGTTGATGAGCTGAACCTTTCCTTTCCCCTGACAGCGATGCCTAATAGGTGCCTATTGGGTGAGATTCGAACCCTGGGTTATACCAAGTGCTTCCCTGAGAAACTTTACATTCTCTATAGAGTCGTTTCATAAGTTAACTTATATGTACTTTGTTGTGTTAGTCATATTATTGGTATTTTCATGTGCTTTACAGACAGTGTATTTACCACTGGTTATCCAAAATAACCTGTTCTGTGTTGCTTCAGTAAATTATACCTGCCGTTAATCTACTAGACTGGATGCCTATTGCTTTATTTGTGCATCCATGATCATGGTAATTCAACATATTGAATGCTACTGGACTTTAGTGCTGAATTGGGTATCACTCAGAATCAGCCTCCCCCAGCCCCTCTGATATCTGAGGTCAAGATGGAACACAACGGAGCTTAGGGCCTGCCAAACTTCTTTACCCTTTAATGCACCACCACATCCAGACAGCTTTTGAAGGTCTCCAAGGAGGAAGACTCCACTGTTTCTTTGGATAACCTGTTCCAATACTCTGTCACCCACACATTAATGTACTTCCTGATGTTCAGATGGAACCTCTCGTGTTCCAGTTTGTGTTCCTTGCCTCTCATTCTGTCACTGGGCAACACTGAGAAGAGCTGGCTCCATCTTCTTTTTACCCTCCGTTCAGGTCTTTATAGACGTTGATAAGATCACCACTGCAATTCCCCTTCTCCAGTCTAAACTGTCCCAGCTCTCATAGTGTCTCCTCATAGGTACTCAAAGCAATATGCCCTATAATGTCTTCAGAAAGTTTATTCTCTTAAACAGTTACTGCAACCTAACACCTCTGTTCCCCCAATTAAAAAAAGCTTTGATAATACAATATATGCATGTCTCTGAGTTTTCTTGGTCCGGTAGATTTGTGAAGTAACATACCATCTTAAGAATCTATATTATTCTATTCAGAGTTCTGCAAAATACTTCACTCATGATTCCTGACATACTGACTTCCTCATGACCTGTTGTTTTCTTTTTTTTTTTTTTTTTTGATATGAAATAAAACTTACATATAATCTGCTATTTTTACAGTTATGTTTTTGCCCAAATTGCAGAGTCCTTGGGGTCTCTGACCTCTGTTAATTTCCATAGCTCAAAATTATTTGGGAGCATGATGGCTGTTATGGGCTAAACTATCCTGGGTATATTCTAATAATGTGACAGTATGTCACAGACATGTTCATGTATTTGGGAATTTTGTCTGGAGCTACTTAATTCCTATACATTGATAAACTGACGAAAAATGCCTTTTTTTTTTTTCCGCCCTTCATATTCAATGACAATGAAATTTGTGATCTATGAAATCTTGAGGGGTTAAAAATACATTTAAATGCACAACATTTTAAAGACAGATAATGGAGAAGAAGGAAAAGCTTGTGAAAGAAGGGAGGGATATTTTTTCCAATCAGACCTGGACATACTTTAACAAAAAATATTTAGTCTATGCAAAAATGATGCCAAAGTGTAATATTGTAGCCTCTACCTATTAAGTAACATTTACCTTTACAGTTCATATGCAACTGACAGCTGTCAGTCTTTTTGGTATATACAGCCTTGACCATATTGATTTTTGTGTCCCATAGTTCTTCTTACAAAAGATAACTTTATGTTTGTAAATAGTAGGATAATTAGCAGTTACGACCAAGCAAAAGATAAGCTGGAACATTCTGGATTTTTTTGTGGTTAGTGTAGGTTTAGGTCCCTTCAAGGAATGGATGAATTAAAACTTAGTCTTCTGAATGAATGTACAAGTCCTGCCATGGCAGGTAAAAGGGAACTGTGAATTCAACATGCTGCCTTATCCTTTTTTTTTTTTTTTCTCCTTTTTCAGCTTAAACTATTTGGCAAATATGCTATGGATTGTTTTTTAGATTCGTCTAAACATTTTTTAAAAATTATTTTTAATTATTTTGCTATGCTTAAACAAAAATGAAAGACATCTGTTAATATAATTACTGATAGAGATAATGTATTATTTTATCAGAATATTTCATAGAGATATTAACAGTAAATGATCCTGGGAAAATTTGAACTTTGTCATTCTAGCAAAAAGCAGTCTTTTCCACTCTTCTAGATTCAAAAGAATTAATATTCTGGTTCTCTTAAACTTTTAGTCCTCTCAATAATCAGAAATAATGAAAATGGCTCAGTTTTGTGCTTTTCTGTCTAAATTCTGGAATAACTATCACATAAAGACGGTAATAGCTGACAGCCTTTGGAGGTGCCAGTTCAGTTCTATCTGTGATGAAGTACAAAGAGATGTTCATTAAAATGGACTTTTTTTCAGCAAAACTGAACATGTCGATGTATATTTTTATTTTAATTAAAGAAGAAATTAAAAAATATATAATGTATCGATATTAATAGCCACATCTTTCAAAATAGAGCTAATCCTCAAGTTTTTCAAAATTAAAAGTTATTTAAAGCAATAACATTACAAAAATTAAAATATATATAAGGGAAAACATCTGAAAATTAATTCTTTCTCTTAGCAAGACAAAATTTTACTAACAATTTTAAGACCTTTAGTGTCCAAGCCAAAATTTGGACTAGGGAAATATTTTCACTGAATTGGAAAACTTTTTGTTAGAAAACTCTCAGATCTCCTAGCACTATTTCTATCTACTATTTTACTCAGATTTAACTGTAATCTGTATTGATGATGAATAATACATATTCATAGTGATCTATTTTGATCTGTGTTGTAGTTTTTATTCAAAGGACACTAAAACACAATATGAAGGGGCCTAAAATAACCTATTTGAAATCTCTAGGTCAGAAACCTTACTTACTTACTTACTCTCCTTTCTTAGCCAAACCAAATCTCTACTACCAAACACATTTTACTCAACTGATTTTCTATGAAGTACCAAGTAAGCTGTATCTTGCATCATTATCATTATTATCATTGACAATCATCTCATAGATAGGTAACAACAGCTAACACTTTCAAAATACAATTATTACAGTCTTTTTCTGGTTTTGTAGTTATGTCATTCAACATGGTCCTTAAATGCAACAAGCCTAAAATTAAAACAAACATAAAATATTTGCTGTGAAAAAAAAAAAAGAGATCGATTGAATTTTGATCCTGAAGAAATATGATTTCTTAATGACAACCCAGTCTATAAAGTTTTAAGTCCTCAAATACAATGAGCATAATATTTTTGAAAAGCAAGCAATGGTATTTCTAAACTATCTCTACTTCTGAAATAGACTTCTTTGTATTAGTAGTATGTATGAGTGTAGCCTTCAGTTTTTGCTAAATTGAGGTCCTGTATAACAAAAACATAACCCCTACTTATGTTTGAATTCACAATGCTAGCTTTTGAAGTATTCTAAGAGACGTACAGTTTTATTTAATTTTCTTTTAAGTTGTCATTGCTTGTGACTGTGTTTGCTGAGACCAAGTGGCTGGTTTCAATTTTGTCTTTATAAATACTGAAATTGATGTTTGTCACCTTGAGGATCTTGTTGTGGAAATCCTGAACATATCCTGACCTTAAAGTACAGCTGCAGGAACAGCAGACAATGTAGGACAACAATCATTTATGATCAAGCACGTCAAGGTAAACAAAATCTGATAAACTAATTCTCGCACAACTGCACAAATGCTGCTTGTCCTTACTAGTACGTAGTGGAAAAGCATAACAATATTTACCGAGGAGTAGAAAACTCAATGTATTACTTACAGAATGCAGAACACAGAACATATCTGAACTTAGTTAAATAAAACATTGTCCTGTGTTGCTTTCGAATAACCGAACTATAATTACATTTCAGAAAACAATGTTTTTTGTTTACTCTATATTTCAGATACTTTTAATATTCATACCTTGTACAGATCCCTTAAAAGCACGTACATCTTTTTTCCTTGAATAAAGTAGTTTTGAATACAGCTCTTATTGTCTGAATCAAAAATTTATATAGTAATACATTTTATATTCCAAATAACAGATGACAATAAAAAATAAAATAAAATCTGACATAAAGAATTTATGCCCTTTTTTCTAGTAAATATATACGTAAAATACTTCTAATGAAGTAATAAAATAGATTGTGTAATTCTTCTGTGATCTTGCTTGATTCATTTATTACAACGTGTTGAAGCTTAATGCAGTGTAAAATCTGTGCTACTCCTTTCCTTAAACACATTTCCTGG
Source organism: Anser brachyrhynchus (assembly GCF_964034855.1). Classification (NCBI taxonomy): domain Eukaryota; kingdom Metazoa; phylum Chordata; class Aves; order Anseriformes; family Anatidae; genus Anser; species Anser brachyrhynchus. The sequence continues at coordinate 171,517,350 of NC_137694.1, read as the reverse complement.
TGATGAAAAACATTTTCTTTCCTGCTGTTATTTAGTAACAGGGAAGTATTACGTTAATTTAAAAACAAAACCTTTCATTCTCTCTCTTACGCTGATCACATACGGAATCCAAACCTGTGGATAGAAGCAATTTTCCCTACCTCAAAATAGGTTCAATGATACAAGGAAATAAAATGAAGAGCAAGTACAAAAACTCCAGCCATTTAAGAAGAATTCTGTGTTGCAGCTCACAATGCACATGCCATTTGCTTATTAAGATTAAAGCAATTAATTTTCTGTTGTTTTCCACACCTGAAAAAATCAATCGGAGAATGATATAATCAGTAACAAGGAAGACTTAATGGAACCTATGGTAGACAAGACTTAATTATTTCACTTTCCCTATAGGAGGTGCACTCTAGGCAACTAGACTATAAAACAGATTAATTTTGTCTTTTTTTTTTTTTTTTTTTTGTGTGTGTCCCTGTAGAGATCTCTATAACAACTGAATTAAATTATATGTGGTGATAATAGGTACAAATTTTTATAAAGAAAAAAAGCTGCAAAATTTCTCTACAGTTTACCTGGAGATTGAGCAGTCTTCCTCCATATCCAGAGAGAGTTGAAATAACAGTAGTAAAGTTATATAGACAATAAAAATTTTAAAAGCACAAAACTTGGCTACTTCATTTATTTTCTAAACTAACTCTGAACAGAAAACTATATAAACAGCTTTACCACTGTCCATTGCAATAGATTGTACTGTTCTTTTAAAATATAGGATATTGAACTTTGCATATATAGTTAAGCTTGAAATTGTTTTTGATAATGTTACTTCTGCTATGAAATTTTCATTGTGTATGTCAACGGCTAAGAGGTGGCTCTGAAGCAAAAAAATGCTACTTGTTATTGTGGTGGAAAAATTATTAATATTTAAGATATGTGAAGTCTGACTAAGGTTTATCCTAACAAAAGGAACATTCCTTTTGACCAAAAGCTAGCAGTCTAATTGTTTCCATCTCTCACTTCTGAGCTAAATTAATGCTGGGTGTGCCACTCCCACAGGCCCCATCCCAGTGTCAATTGTTGCTGTTAACAAGAAACTTAAAGGAGTCCATCCCTCCCTGGAATGGGTACTTGGCTTTATTAATGTTACATTTAATTGATTGTCTGGGTTCTTCCCAAAAATGCACACCTGGTTTGCCTAACATCAGAATGCTTTTCCCCACCTCTTTCATTTCTTTGGAACAGTATATAAGTCAGGTCTACCCAAACACCAGGTAGAGAGCATGGGGGCAAGAGGGGAAGATGTTGCCTCACTATGATCATAGTTTATAAAGCTTCTGTCTGACCTGTCTTAAATTGTACCTCTGTTATGTTATTGGAGTCCTGTTATTCCCTGACATTACATTTTGACTCATATCCAATGAGAGTTTAAGTGTACCTGTTATTAGTAAAATAATAAAAAGCAAAGGTATTATGCCTACACTAACTTTATAAAAACTATTCCTCCCATTTAACCTGTAGGCCATCATGTGCTCAGGATGCGACTGCACTAAGAGCTTTTCTTGTAAAAGAACTTATGAAGGACTTATGAATATTCAATGACAATTTGTTTTGTAGCTTTCTCAAGAAATTTGGATCCTGCTTGTAATACTGTAAGAAAATGTAATGGGAAAAGATGTTGCATCATTTGGACTTCATTTTTTTAAGCAGTTCTGGATTTTACTAAATTAAAGTTGCCATTCTAAATGCACATAACCTAGAAACTTGTAAACTTATTGGTAGAATTTTAACTTAAAAACTATATATATATATATTCAGAAACCTGTCACAACTTACAAATGTAAACACTTTCACTAAGACTAGACTTCAGTGTTATTAAGATGATTAAATAACCGGAACATTCAATATAGGGAGATAGGCTGAGAGATGGAATTATTCAGCTGGGAGAAGAGAAGAGGAATTTTATCAATGTGTACAAAAATTTGACGAGAATGATTATAAAAGCCAGGCTTGCCTCAGTGGTGATCACTGACAGGACAAGAGGCAAAGGGCACATACTGAAAAAATTGAAATTCTGCTGAAACATGGTTTTATTTTTTTTAATGAGAGTGTAGTCAAACACTGACATAGGTTGTCCTGAGAAGCTGGACATGGTCTTTAACAACTTACTGTAGCTGCCCCAGCTCTGAGCTGTGGGGGTGGACTGGACAGGCACCAGCGCATGGGATACAGTACATCTATTGAGATATAGTCAGACCAGCACAAGGACAAGACATCAGCCTATAAGTGGGGGTCAGGATCAGCCCGATGAGGGGAACAAGGGTCAGACATAGCTCTGACATGGCCAGGCCAGGCTAAGGGAACAGGCCGAGGCCGGGCTGAGATGTATGCCTTTGGGTGGGCCCAGTTCAGCAAGGCCCGCGGATGGAGAATGGCCCTGCTGAAGTCTCACTGGGCCAAGGACTGATGGCCCTGGAGGCCAAAATGGGGTCCCGTGCCCTGGACATGGTGGGGGGAGGCTTCAGGCTGTTAAGGCCCATTAGTGTACTCAGGTTCCTTTCAGGTACTTCTGTGATATCCCCCACTATGTGAAGGATGCATATTGACTTCCTGGTACCTACTTGGAAAAGCAACCTTCAAGCTCTCAGGAAAACCATTAAAAAAATAATAATAAAAAAAAAGGGAACCATTAGTTCTCCACTGGTTTTTTTTGTTTGTTCTTTTTTTTTTTTTTTTGGGGGGGGGGGTTGGATCTTAGAAATCTAGTTCTTATGCTGATGCATTCTGGTTTTAGACAGATTTGTCTAAAAGTCTACAATATTTAGCTTGCTGTCACCTAAATTTAACTTGGACTTTCAACTCAGAAATAGACTGCTCTAATCACAAGGCTATACCAAAATCTCATTGTCTTTCTCTTGGACCATTTCCATTATGTATAAATATATGAAATCTTTTAAATGCTGTAAGGGGCTTGTCTATAATAACCAGAATTCAATGCTACTTTGTAATACCTGAATTAATAGTCTATTTGGTTTGTCTTCATATCACGTCTATATTCCTAACTTATCTTAAAGGTTTCAATCAGCAGACAAATTACCTTCATCATATATGTACTTCTGATACCCAGGATAGTTTCTAAAATGTAATTTAAATATTCTTTACTGAAGTTGAGTTATTACAGTTAGACATACAGTCACAATGTAATAAGGTCACAATAATACTCTAGTCTTAAGATTTAAGCCTGACTCCTGGGAAAAAAATAATAAATAAATAATTTTTTAAAAAAAGTATGTAAGTATGTAGGTCCAGGTCCTGAAGGCTAGCTGCTCTAACTTATAAGCTATTGAATCAGTGATGATGACTACTCCTCCACAGGTAACTTTCATTTTGAAGACCTTTCATATGTTATTTCACGGATGCTCAGAAGAAACATTCCCTTTAAGTTTCAAATTTTGTTACAGTTAAGATAAATTAAAATCCCAGGGTTTCATTTCCACAAAGAGGAAAATGACTCTTTCTTTCCTCTTTTCAGCTGCTGAAGTAAGCAATCACTAAATTATCCTAGGATTTTCATATATATATTCTTCAAACGTTAAACCAAATCCAAATCATTTTTTTTTAGCTTAAATAAATAAATATTCATTGTATGATGAAGGGTATTAATTACATAGTCGCAGTCAAAAAAATAACAGAATGCCACAATTCAGTTTTCCTGTCACAGTCTTATATTCAGTTGAGGGGCAAAGCTTGATCTTGGAATCTGTTAATATATGTTTAGAGCTTCAAAAATAGAAAATAATAGTGCTGTTTTTAATTATATTCTCATTTAATTTACTATTTAAGTGTTTTTCTTGTTATCAGTAATGTTTTCATTGTTTGTATGATTATGATTACTGACAGATATTGGTCTTGTTTAATTTCTTTGTATAGTAGTAATATAAATTATATATTGTTACACAAACTCTTACATAGATAATTTCCAGTAACAAAGTTTAACAAATTTCTAGAATTCTGTAGCTGAATTATGGATTTTCTCTCAAGCAGTTATTTAAAACTTGAAATTTAATAGCACAAAGAAATGTTCTTCTGAGGTATTTCAACTAGATGATTTTGGGTAGTCCTTGAATGAAAAATGTAAGTACTGCAACAGGGGTATATTTGTCATAGTATAATCATATCCCTAAGGTTGTAAAAGATAGGAGATTTAACAGAGCATCTATAATTCCTAAGGGGGGTGATTATCTCCTGACAAATACCCACTAGATTTGCCTTGCTGCTTTTATAAGAAGTCTGCATTGTGTGAGATAATGCATTTTGATTTCCTAAAAGATAAAGTCAATTTGACAGCACCTTCAGCATGTTTCACATGAAATAATCTAACATTACAAAATAATATAACATTTAGAAAGTTATCTAACCATTGAGAATGCTCAATGATCCAGAGTTTTAATAAAGATAAGCAAAGTGATATGGCTCACAATCTAAGGATGTTGGGAACTTGCTATAATACCAGAGAAATATTATAGAAATTTTACTGTATGTACAAAATCATAATCTTTTTGTGGGTGCATTTTCAGAATATTGTAATCTATGTATATTACTACAGTATGCTCACAAGTGTGTCAATGGAACTGGGTTACCGAAATCTAGCTTTTTGGATAACAAGGGTGAGTGACATAACACCACTTAGTTTAACGATGACAAATGCACTTTGTTTCCTGGTCAGATTTTGAAGTTCTTTCTAAGAAATCACTTCTAGAAAGATGCTGATATCTATTTTAAGTTGGTGTTTTTTCTTTTTCCTTTTTTTTCTTTTTCTTTTTCTTTTTTCTTTTTTTTCTTTTTTGGTTTTTGTCTCCATGACTGAATTTTTTGTAGATTCAGTTGATAAAGAATTTGAAAGAACAAAGGGTGAGATTCATCTTGTATAACTCATCCATTAAAAGTTAAATATTAATTAATATCTAAGCTTATCCCATCACCATTAATAGAGAAAAATGCAACTTCCAGGTAGTAAATCTTATTATTCTATTATCTCAGATTTAGTAGATGCTTAATTACAAGGCTCCACTGCATAGTACAGAACACATCTTTTCAGAAACACCTTTTTGTTACAATAATCATCCTTCAGACTCTGCTTTAGTTTTCTTTCACTGTTAGAATATATACTCAAAAAAAATAGCAAATGATAAAACATATTTTATCTGTAGTTTTTCCTACACACTCATTAAATAAAAGATCCTTTCAACACTCAGTATTACAGTGCCATACTTAAGTAGGTTACATCCATGATTAAAAAAAAAAAAAAAAAGAAAAAGAAAAACAGAAACCAAAAAAAAAAAAAAAGAAAAAGAAACAACCCCACTGAGAAGCTAAATTCACATCCAGAAGAAAAGGTTATGAAAATAACAAATTTGATTGAAAAAAACTACCTGAAATCCACAGAATTTTAAAGACTGTCAAATTTAAATGACAAAGAATAGACTACTTCTTTCCTGAATTGGCACTTTTAAAAGAAACATTCAGAATAATAGTTGATCCAAAAATAAGTAGTGAAGGGTTTGCTGACAGATGTGTATTATTATTATTAATTATTGTTATTATTATTATGTATTTATTTTTATTATTTTGTGTGTGTGTCTTTTTGCTGAGATTTTAGTCACAAAAACAAAATGGGAAAATGGGTTTATTATTCATCTAGCACATTATTTTTATTGGCTCAATGGACTGAACTAGGTTGGATACCAAAGCTGGAAATTACTTTGAAAAATTTCAGTTGGAATCAGTGAAGGGACTAATAGAATATCAGACTCTTGGAAAGCTACAGTGAGAAAATAATTGCTAACAAGTTGTGAATACTTACAGACTTTTTAAAAATTCATTTCCTTTGGCTAGTTTCATGCCCTGCCTGTCTTTTCCATAGACATTCATAGCAATTTTTGCAGATACAAATTACCAGAGAAACTAAATTATGTCTCATGTGCGAGTAATATTGGTGGAAATACTTGCATTTTTATGCACTCAGAGAACGAAAACTACAATGTACAATTTCTCTGAACAACCAGATCTGAAAAATAGCTTGAGCAAGTAATATAAAATAATCCATTAAAAAGAATGGCTTGTGGGGAATGAAGCAATGATCACTTTAGAGTAATTTTAAGCAAAAGAAATTGAGAGAAAACACTGTGATGTCCTTACCTTAAAAAATTTATATATATATAAATGGAAAAATTCAAAATAATTTTTCCTTTAGGAGTGTGGCTATAAATGGTTCATTTAATTATGCATAACAGATTAACCATTTTATTGGAAAAAAAATCAGAATTGTTCATCCCTAATATTTCATAAATGGGGTGAAAACAAGAAGAGATAATTCTAAATAGCTGAGTTTATTAAGTCAATTTATCAGCCCTGAAAAACAATAGATTGAGGGGAAAAAAATAAAATTAAAAAAAAAATAAAAATAAGAAGAGGTACTGGAAGAAGTTAGGAAAGAAGAGAGAGATACTGAAAACTTCATGGGCTAATGTACTGAACACTTGCAGTTGTGGTTCAACACCAATAGGGAGCTCAGCTTCACCACACCGGTCTCTCACTTTCCCTCCTCAAAAGGAAAGGGGGAGAAAAAGGCTTACTGGAGGAGATGACAGGGAAGTCACTCACCTATTACCATCATGGGCAAAACAGACTCAGCATAGGGTTATTAATGTAATTAAATATGTAATTATGTAATCATTGTCTACTGATAATAGACTAGAGCGGTGAGAACTAAAAGCAAACTAAAATCAACTTCTCTCCCATCCACCCTCTTCTACCTCCTCCCAGACAATGCAGGGGAACAGGGAATGAGGGCTGTGGGCAGTCTAAACTTCTTTGTCTCCACTGCTCCTTCTCGGTCACTCTCTGCCCCTGCTCCAGTGTGGGGTCCCTCCCATGGTATGTCATCCTTCCCAAACTGATCCAATGCGGGCTTTCTGCAGACTGCAGTTCTCCAAGACCTGTTCCAATATGAGTCTATACCACAGGGTACAGTCCTGTAGGAGTGGACTGCTCCTGCATGGGTCCCCACAGATGGCAGCTCATGCCAAATCATCTCGGTTGCAGAGTAACTTCTGGTCTGGCACCTGGAGCACCTCCTCCCCCTCCTTCTTCACTGACCTTGGCATCTGCAGGGCTGTTTCTCACTCCTCCCTCTCCCAGCTGCAGTTGCACAGCATTGTTTTCCTTTCCTTTTGCTTTCACAGAGGTGCAACCAGCAATGCTCATTGACTCAGCTTTTGCCAGTGGCAAGTCTCTTTTCGAGACGGCTAGAGCTCTTATCTAACCTTGGGCTGCTTCTGGACATTCCTCAAAGACCCTCACCCCTGCAGTCTCCCTGCCCCCCAAATCTTGCCACCTAAACCCAACACAGTAATGCAGTCCCTCATATATGTGTTGTAAGTCCAACACAGCAGACTTTCTTCCACATGTGGAGATCAGCTATGCAAGACATATGCAATGAATTGGTATGGACATTCTAAACAGAGTTAATTCACTTTTAGGTCCTGTTTCAAAGCAAATCTTCATGTATGATCCTCAGACTAGCAGAAGACATAATTTTAAGACGTCATGGTAGATGATGTCTCGGAAAAATTCATAGGATTCATAGTTTAAAGTCAGCAGTTCTGAGACTTCTGAAGGACTGAAATAAACCAAAAACAAATTTAACTTGTTTCCTGAAGAGTTAAAAAATGGTGGATTTCAAAGTTAAACGCTTTTCAAGCATTATGCAAAACCAAAATTGTGTACAAGATTAATAAATAAATAAATAAATAAAATGTTAAGAAAATGGTTATTTTATTAAAATTAAGATTTTCCAAAGCCAGTCACAAAGAACTACGTAATTTGTAATTTAGTTGGAGATAAAACAGTAGCTGCCTTCAATCCCTACAGTATCCCAGCTAATTAACGAAGTATTTATTTTACATCTTTCCCTTCTGAGCCTTTAGAATTGTTTGACAGTATTCTTTATATGAGTTTATTTCCCCAAACAATAGTCCTTCTCGCAAGAGTAATTATACATTCTTTACGTGACATTATACACGCACAGACAGAAATAATTGTCCACAGTTAAAAAATCTTGTTATTTACCACCTGTAGTCTTGAAACATGGTTTTGAAATTTGGCAATATCATAAGGTGGAGATGCCATCAGTAGCAAAAATAAGAGCAAGAATAGAAAGTTTGGTAAAATAACAGGGATTTAAAGGGCAGTTGAAGAGAAGAAATCTTGGAATCAAAGATAGGAGTGGGAGATCTGCACTTCACTTTAGTACAGGTCAGACATATTTTGAATTTAGAGGTAACATTCCTGAGACAGGATGAAAGATTATAATCATTATAATATTATCACGTAATATTTGAGAAGACATCTTCTCTTAAAATGTTGGTATAATGTATTTTAAAATTATGGCATACTTCCAAAATTAAAGTCCCCATATAGATTTTTTTTTTTTAATTTTCTGTGCAGATATTTCTGAAAATTTACTGGGTACAAACAAAAGAACAAACAAAACTTTAACTTTTAATTTAATATATTTAAGACAACCTAGCTACACTAAACTGGAATGCAGTTATTGGAGTGTATAACATGAGTGTGAAGCTCTTATTTTGTAATGTTTGTTCTGTAATAAAATGTTGCCATGAAAACATACAAGATTTTATGATGATTGAGAAACTGATATATTCTGTGTTCTAGAGGGTGAGAAGTATGAAAGAAATTTTATTATACATATACATAAAATGTATTTGAGTTTGAAAGGAAGATGTCTCATTTTACGACTAAACAATTTAAACTAAAATGAAAACCATTGTTTTCTGATAAATAATAATAATAATAAAAGTGAAAATATAAAAAAGGATAATGGATTAACCATTACAGAATTTGAATTACCCAGAAGTAAGCTCTGTATGAGCCTTTAGATCTTGACTGGAAGAGATACTGTTTGAAAAAAAAGAGACTGTGATTTTTGACAGAAAACAGTGAAAAATATATATATATATAAATATAAATATAGGCCAATGAAGAAGGGATTGGTATCTGACTTTTTTCCTTTTTTTCCTTACAGAGGAATATTGTACTATGCTCATATAGGTCTTAACTATTTAAAAGGTATGGACTGTTCATTCACTAGGTAACCTACTGGTTATTTAGATAACCTGTATCTATACTGGTATCTTAATTTAGTATTTTAAATTATCCTGTCACCTGAAGTTCATGGCCCAATATATCTTAATCATAATTCTGTTGAGACACTTGGACTTTGTTACACAATCATCTGGTCAAGATCCAATGGTCAGCCATTTTAAAATTGTTGTTAAATCATCTTAAAATTACATACTAGTAGAGTTCTTACTGTTACATAGTTATAACGACATCAAGAGCAGGAGATCACATATCTGTGTGCAACACATCTGTAATAACAACATTCTTTCAGAATGCATGAAAGTTGTGATATTTCTCCCCACTCCCCCACTTTTTCTGCCTCAGTCCATTTAAATCTGTGTGTGCAGTTCAAGAATCACAGAACCAAAGAACAATTGAAAAAGGGACCTCTGGTTGTCCTTTTCTTCAACCTCAGTGCGCAAGCAGGGTGTCCTGGTTCCAGTTAGGACAGAGTTAATTTTTCCTCATAGTAGCTGGTAGGGTGCTATGTTTTGCATTAGGATGAGAAGAGCGCTGATAACATGCTGATGTTTTAATTGTTGCAGAGCAGTGTTTACACCAGGCCAAGGACTTTTCAGCTTCTCGCTCTGTCCTGCCAGCGAGCAGGCTAGGGGTGCAGCAGGAGCTGGGAGGGGACAGACCCAGGACAGCTGACCCAAACTGGCCAAAGGGGTATTCCATACCATCTGACGTCATGCTAAACAATATATAGGGGTGGCTGGCCGGGGTTGGGGGCCGGCTGCTCGGGGATAGGCTGGGCATCGGTCAGCAGGTGGTGAGCAATTGCATTGTGCATCACTTTTTTCTTACACATTATTATTATTAATATTATTATCATTATCACTATTATTATTATTATTGTTATTATTATATTCCTGTCTTAATAAACTGTCTTTATCTCAACTCACCAGCTTCACTTTCCCGTTTCTCTCTCCCATCCCAGAGAGGGAGGGGGGAGGGTGAGCGAACAGCTGTGTGGTGTTTAGCTGCCAGCTGGGTTAAACCACAACACAGGGTAAGATAGATCTGGTTGCCCAGGATCATGACCAGTTGCATTCTGAATATCTCTACAGACGGAAACTCCACAGCCTCTCTGGGAAACCTCTTGAAATTGACCACCTTCACAGAAAAGAAAATAAAAAATAAAATATAAAATATAAAATAATAATAAAAAAAAATCTTTTGTTCAGGTGGAATGTCATGTTTGTTTGTTTTAATTTGTGACCATTGTCTGTTTTCATGTTGGTGGGCACTACGGAGAGGAATCTTGCTCCCTCTTCTTCCTTTCCTCCCATCAGATATTAATAGTCTTTGATGACATCCCCCTTAAGTCTTCTCCAGGCTGAGCAGTCCCAGCTCCCTCAGCTTCTTTGTACGCCAGATACTCCTCAGTCATGTAAGAGACCTTGCATGGGACTCAACAGAGTAAGTCCAAATCGTTATTGCAGTGGGGAGCCCAGAACTGGACACAATACTCTAGATGTGGCCTTACCAGTACTGAATAAAGGGATAGGTGATCCTTCCTCTAAAGGTAACACTCTTAGCTAGAGCAAAATAGGTGTTTATACACACAGGTATACACACATATACATACACATGTATATATAGTAATATGTAGATTTACATAAAGTTATATGTACAAATATATTTACGTAGTTACATAGTTATTGAAGAAAACATATTCTGTACAAATATATCAGACTTTCTTCGGTGCCATTCTGCACATTTTTTATTAAGGATGGCTCCTGCCCACCTTAATATAGTTGCCTAATTTCTATTCTAAAGATGCCTAATATGGCAATCTTCTTAAAATAAAGACCTAATTTAATCAATTTTCATGCAGGCAGTTATAAAAAAAAAAAAAAAAAAAGTGTCTCTACAGATGAAGTGATGCATTTCACCTTAGAATCCACGAAACTTGATCCTACATTAAATTGTTACTACAGTATAATTTTAAGAGCTTTACAAATGTTTTAAAAATCTATAACTAGATTAAATGTATTAAACAAATCCATCTACATACAGACTAGAGTCTGTGTGTTCTTTCATTCTTCCATAATCATGCATGTTTTCTTGATTTACTATTGTGCTCAAGAATTCTTGTGAACAAAAATTCTTCTAACTTCTCTATCCATTGCAGTAGAAGACATCATGTTAAATGTGACAAGGTCAATGACAAGAAACATGCTGCAGTTGAACTGTTAGCTACAGAGTCAGTACCATTTTAGATGTCCAAAGATCAGACTTCTCTAAAAATCAGTGTATCACACAAACTATTGTGACCTATTCTGAAGAAATAGTCTTTTTTTTAGACATACAAAAAAAAAATCTCAGCTCTTTAATAAAGAAATATTTGAAATGTATACATAGACAGATCTATTTTTAATATTAGCTTACAAGACTTTTATTTCCTTTTCATTTTGTGTAGCATATGCAGAGGTAAAATGAAACATACAGAAATAATTCCAATTCAATTGAGTCATTAAGAAATTAAATAAATAAATAAAAGAAAAAATCCAGATATTTAAACCACATTCTTTAGAATATCTAAATTTTCTCTTAGTCTTGCATAAATACATCGATATCATTGCAACTAGAATTATAGGTTATTTTAGAATGGATGCAGATAAAATATTAATCTGGCTTGTTCATCTATTTTTTTTTCTGTCCTTTTCCTCTAACACAATTATTGTTTCTCTTCCCATTTTGTCATTCTCCTGTCACAGTATTGGGTCATCATGCTTTGAATTGCGTGGCCCTATTTAAGGCATATATTATTGCTTTAATTAATAAGTAATTAAATAAAATAATTAGATACCACCATGGTACGTAGCTTCTCCCTATAATATCTATCTGTCAAATGTATGTACAAAATAATACGGTTATGAGAGGAAAATGGTAAGAATAATAATTAACTGTGACTGCCTTTTATCCAGACCTGATCTCTTGTGATCAGGTTTTAGATTTTTAAAATATGTTTTATAGTATCATGTGCAGATTTATGAATGAGCTTTACATTCAATTCTTACCTTTCTGAGTGTTGCATCATTTCTATTGATGCCACAAAAATGATGCCACCATGAATGATGGATTAACAGATAAAATACTTGAAAAATCCAACATTTATGAAACACATTCAGCCAATGCATAACCTTAATATTTATTCGTATTAAGCACAAAAACTGCCCTTTATTTGTTCACAAAATCTGGGAATATTGTGTGGACATTATCATGCATATTGATTACAATGTGGTTAGAAAAAGCAGATTTATATATATTTTAAGAACAATACCCCAGTAGCATTGTATAAACTAATTATGTATATATTATTAAGTGTGTAAATGTGTTGGTATCTGCATATGTATTCTTTAAAAAAAAAGAGAGTCTGAGTGTGACTGCTCTGTAAGTATTTCAAACAGCCCAAAAGCAGCATATGCTTTTCAATACACTGTTTAAAATATGCCATTTAGCATATGTCTATTTACATGGTTTGGGCCTGATTCTGCACACAATGGGAATTTAGCCCCTAATTTCAAAGGGATTTGGACTGATCCCAGCTTTAAAGTAAGACAATAAATAATGAAAAAACATTTTATTTTTTTTAAGTGTTTGAAGGCAGGTTACTTAATGTGACCCTGAAAAACTGAGAGCAGTTGTGTAATTAGATGCTAAATTAATCCACCTGGACCAATTAACCCAGAAAAGGCTTCTGGGCTCAGTAGTGCAAAGTTAACAGAAATAAAATCAGAAAGGAGAAAAAGGTTGAATGACAAAAACTTCTTAGCAAAATTAGAACAGAATTAGAAATTATTATATAGTCTGAGATCAAAGTGGTCTTGTGCAAGATAATAATACAAATCTTCATATGATACTTGTCGTTCATTGATGTATTGAAAAAAGTCAGCAAATAACTAACTTTATTAAAAAGTTTCTTTTACCTGTTTCTACTTACAAGTTTCTTGTTCTATCTTCAAGGGGGCAGGGGATTGGGGAGAAGAGGAGGGGCAGAATGATTTCTGCTAAATTTCCTGATGTTTTTGTAATTGCCTAAAATTGTATTTAAAATCTCATCTCTATAAAGAACTGCATTACTCAGGTACTAAATCATGAGAAGGAAAATGTTTGATTATTAGGAGAAAAAGAAATGTATATTTTTTAAGTGTAGGCTTCTGGTACTTACTTGGATTCCCTCTACTTGTTTTACTTTTTAGCTATTGAAGTGATGCTAAAATATCAAAATACAAAATTAGAAATTCATATATTTTTCTTGATGAAACTGAAGATCTGGTTAAATTCTCTTGCATGTTTGTAAAAACAACATCTGAAATAGTTTATAAATTAGCCACCAGAGACCTAGTTCTGTGATGGGAAGCAGAACAGACATAGGCCACCTTACCTAGATGAGTTACGTTGTTAACACATGTTGGCTTGTGTAGAAATTGGAGGTAATAGACCTAGGTTAGTACTGCATAACAGTTACTGCACAAACTAATTGGATGATAGCTTGAGATCTCTTTCTTCCTTTACCTGTTACCCTTTTCCCTTTTCTCTTTCCATCTTTCTTCCTTTTCCTTTTTCTCTTACCATCTTTTTTCCCTCCTCCTCCCCCCCCCCCCCCTTCCCCTTCCCCTTCCCCTTCTCCCTTCTCCCTTCTTTTCCTTTCCAGAAGGATCCATGGTAATTGTGTACTATAAACTTTCCATTTTTACTGTCAGCAACTTCACACTTCATGTTCTTCACAGTTTGCTGAAAATGTCCATTATCCCTGCTTATAAGAAGTTAATCATGAATGATAGATGTAATTTAAAATACATCCCATATTAAGTGTAATCTATGTAAAAATTGCTTTTTGACCTTTATGAGCTAGAATAGAAATTGAAACTCAAAGAGTAGATCCTTAACATCCATATATCAGACTATCGTTACTGTACAAGTAGTTCTTTTAAGAATACGCACTGCAAATATATTTATGAGTGTCAATAAGACAAAATGTAACATATTACACATATGTCCCTGGAAAATATTTCTATGCCCTGTTCTACTTTACAAACTTGTTAATGTTTTCAGGAATTTATTCCTGTGCATTTTTAAACTCCATTAATAATGTTAGTGATTTGAATTGGAACTAATTTCAGAATTTTGCACAGCTTTTTTGATGGAAAAGCATAGATTAAAATAGTTTTATTTTTATACTTAAGTGTGCATTATTATGTAAATGAATTGAAATAATTTTAAAATTTTATGGAGATAAAAATGGATATGAAAGAAAGTAGAACTCAGTACAGTCTTTGCGTAGGTTCATTACAATCCTAGTCATGGTGGTGTTATTCACACAAAAAAATAACATGGTTAAATCTTCATTTCATCAAGATTTTCAAGTGCATTAATTTTCATGATGCAAGGATAGTAACTGTAATTTACTTTTCTATGGCAGATTCATCAATATTTGGGTCTTCATAAGTGAAACAAACCAAAAAAAAAGAACACGACGGAATAGTTGGGGCCAAATATTTTAGTACACTTTAATCTTAATAAGAAATTGTTAATTTCTAATAATGCATTTTCTGGTCTACTCTTTATGTCTGTAGAGCATAGTAGGAGTTAAAAATATATTTGCAATAATTCATCCCAAGATATTTCCTGTAATAAAGGTTAAATGATAATTTAATATCCAATGTTCACAGCAAATATTCAGTGGCAGGGGAATAGAATAGGATAGGGTAGGATAGGGTAGGGTAGGGTAGGGTAGGGTAGCATAGCGTAGCGTAGCGTAGCGTAGCATAGCGTAGCATAGCGTAGAATAGAATAGAATAGAATAGAATAGAATAGAATAGAATAGAATAGAATAGAATAGAATAGAATAGAATAGAATAGAATAGAATAGAATAGAATAGAATAGAATAGAATAGGAGTAGAATATTTAGTTTCCAATAGGATCCTATTGGACAAAATGTCCAGCATACAGCTAAAAAAAATCATCATACGATTGGTGAGAAATTACCTGACGGACAGGGCTCAAAGGGTTGTGGTAAATGGGGCTGCATCAGGCTGGCGGACTAGAAGGTTTTTTGAGCAAATTTGCTGATGACATTAAACTTGGAGGAGTTGTGGATTCTGTTGAGGGTCAAAAGGCCTTGCAGAGAGGTCTGGACAGATTGGAGAGCTGGGCGATCGCCAACCGCATGAAGTTTAACAAGAGCAAGTGCTGGGTCCTGCATCTGGGACGGGGCAACCCTGGCTATACGTACAGACTGAGCAACAAGACGCTGGAGAGCAGCCCCGCTGAGGGGGATCTGGAGGTTGTGGTTGACAGCAAGTTGAATATGAGCCAGCAGTGTGCCCTGGCAGCCCGGAGGGCCAACCGTATCCTGGGGTGCATCCAGCACGGCATTGCCAGTCAGTTGAGGGAAGTGATTGTCCCACTCTGTTCTGCGCTGGTGTGGCCTCACCTCAAGTACTGTGTGCAGTTCTGGGCACCACAGTACAAAAAGGACAAGAAGTTATTGGAGAATACCCAGAGAAGGGTGATGAAGATGGTGAACGTCCTAGAGGGGAAGACATATGAGGAGCGGCTGGGGTCACTTGGTCTGTTCAGCCTGGAAAAGAGGAGGCTGAGGGGAGACCTCATTGTGGTCTACAGCTTCCTCATGAGGGGGAGTGGAGGGGAAGGCGCCGATCTATTCTCTTTAGTCACCAGTGATAGGACCTGAGGGAATGGTGTCAAGCTGAGGTAGGGGAGGTTTAGGCTAGACATCAGGAAGAGGTTCTTCACTGAGAGGGTTGTCGCACACTGGAACAGGCTCCCCAGGGAAGTAGTCATGGCAGCAAGCCTGTCAGAATTTAAGAAGCGTTTGGACTGTGCACTTAGTCACATGGTTTGATTTTTGGGTAGACCTGTGTGGAGGCAGGAGTTAGACTCCATGATCCTTAAGGGTCCATTCCGACTCAGGATATTCTATGATTCTATGATTCTATATAGATCAGAGCAGAACAGAGCAGAAGAGAAAGAGAAGAGAAGAGAAGAGAAGAGAAGAGAAGAGAAGAGAAAGAGAAGAGAAGAGAAGAGAAGAGAAGAGAAGAGAAGAGAAGAGAAGAGAAGAGAAGAGAAGAGAAGAGAAGAGAAGAGAAGAGAAGAGAAGAAGAAGAGAAGAGAAGAGAAGAGAAGAGAAGAGAAGAGAAGAGAAGAGAAGAGAAGAGAAGAGAAGAGAAGAGAAGAGAGGAAGAGAAGAGAAGAGAAGAGAAGAGAAGAGAAGAGAAGAGAGAAGAGAAGAGAAGAGAAGAGAAGAGAAGGAGAAGAGAAGAGAAGAGAAGAGAGAGAAGAGAAGAGAAGAGAAGAGAAGAGAAGAGAAGAGAAGAGAAGAGAAGAGAAGAGAAGAGAAGAGAAAGAGAAGAGAAGAGAGAAGAGAAGAGAAGAGAAGAGAAGAGAAGAGAAGAGAAAGAAGAGAAGAGAAGAGAAGAGAAGAGAAGAGAAGAGAAGAGAAGAGAAGAGAAGAGAAGAGAAGAGAAGAGAAGAGAGAAGAGAAGAGAGAAGAGAAGAGAAGAGAAGAGAAGAGAAGAGAAGAGAAGAGAGAGAGAGAAGAGAGAGAAGAGAAGAGAAGAGAAGAGAAGAAGAGAAGAGAAGAGAAGAGAAGAGAAGAGAAGAGAAGAGAAGAGAAGAGAAGAGAGAGAAGAGAAGAGTTCAGCTGAATGATCTACAAAAGTTATCAAGTCTAAATGCCTGACCACTTCTGGGCTAACCAAAAGATAAAGCATATTAATGAGGGCATTATCCTAATGCCTCTTGAACACTGATAGGCATGAGGCATCAACCATTTCTCCAGGATGCCAGTTCCAGTGTTTGACTACCCTCAAGATAAATAAATTTTTCTATTGTCCAATCTGACCTCGTCTGGCACAGTTTTGTGTTGTTCCCTCATATCCTGTCATTGGTTACCAGGGAGAAGAGAGCAGCACCTCCTTCTCCATTCTTGTGTGCTGAGGGAGCTGGCAGAGGTGATTGCCAAACCACTCTCTATCATCTTTGACAGGTCTTGGAGAACAGGAGAGGTGCCTGAAAGACTGGAGGATAGCCAATGTTACTCCAGTCTTCAAAGAGGTCAAGAAGGAAGATTGGGAAACTACAGGCCAGTCAGTCTCACCTCTGTCCCTGGTGTTGGAACAGCTTGTTCTGGATGCCACTTCCAAGCAATTGGAAGGGAAGAAGGTTATGAGGAGTAGTCATCATGGATTCATCTAGAGAAAATCATGCTCTACCCACCTCGCTGCCTTCTATGATGGCATCACCAGCTGTGTATATGGGAGTATAGCAGTGGATGTAACCTACCTTGACTTCAGCAAGGCTTTTGATAGTGTCTCCCATGACATCCTGCTAACAAAGCTGAGAAAGTGTGGGATAGATGAGTGGACAGTAAGGTGGGTTGAGAACTGGCTAACTGGCCAAGCTCAGAGGGTGGTGATCAGCGGCGCAGAGTCCAGCTGGAGACCTGTGACTAGCAGCATTCCCCAGGGGTCAGTGCTGGCTCTGGTCTTGTTCAACATCTTCATCGATGACCTTGATGAGGGAATAGTGTACATCCTTAGCAAGTACGCCGATGATACAAAGTTGGGAGGAGTGGCCGACACGCCAGAAGGCTGTGCTGCCATTCAGTGAGACCTGGATAGGCTGGAGAGCTGGACAGGAAGAAACCAAATGAAGGTTAACGAGCAAGTGTAGAGTCCTGCATCTTGGAAGGAATAACTGCATGTATCAGTGCAGGCTGGGGGTTGACCTGCTGGAGAGGATCTCTGTGGAGAAGGACCTCGAGGTCCTGGTGAACAACAGGTTGACCATGAGCCAGCAGGGTGCCCTCATGGCCAAGAAGGCCAATGGGATCCTAGCGTGCATTAAAAGGAGTGTGGCCAGCAGGTCAAGGGAGGTGATCCTCCCCCTCTTCTCTGCACTGGTCAGGCCTCACCTGGAGTACTGTGTCCAGTTCTGGGCTCCCTGGTACAAAAAAGACAGGGATCTCCTGGAAGGAGTCCAGTGGAGGGCCACAAAGGTGGGGCCTGGAGCATCTTCCCCATGAAGAAAGGCTGAGAGACCTGGGTCTGTTCAGCCTTGAGAAAAAAAGACTGAGGCGTGTCTTATTAATGTTTATAAATACCTTAAGTGTGGGAGACATAGGGATATGGCCAACCTCTTTTCAGTGGTCTGTGGGGACAGGACAAGGGGCAATGACCACAAAACTGATCACAGGAAGTTCCACACTTTGTTTTTCAGTGTCTTGTCTAGTTAAGGACACTCATTACATTTGGATCACTTTTAGAGCATGAGAAGATGGAGTCTGATCATTTCCAAGTACTGGCTCCAACACAGTCAAATCTGAAAGATGAATGTGCTAGGGATCCTTCAAATCTCACAGGCAGTCCTTCTCCAAGAGATACTGAAGGAAACAATAGACATATTGGATTTATTAATGCAATATTCATCACCTTGTCCCTCCCTCTACTCATAATACTTTATATCTACTTTTTCAATTTGTTTAAAATACATAGAGAAATTACTATTTCATTGTGTCTAATAGTACAAGCAGGCTAGTTTTCTTTGGGCACAATTAAAATCACTGTACCAGAAGCTGGAACATAATTTATCCAAGTATTTCTTCAGAACAATAAATGAGCTGTTCACTCTACAGGTATTGCTGAACAGTGTTAATAGGGTATTATAGACTTTCCACATTGTTGATCTTAAATATAGTAATTTGAGTTAATTGCAATAAGTTTACAATGAACCTCTAAAGATGTCAGATATATTTAAAGAACAAAACAAAACAAAACAAAATAAAACAAAACAAACAAAAAAAAAACCACTGTAATGCAGCTGAGCAGAAAGCTGAAAGGTGAGATGTCCAGAGTTGACTGAGTCACTGAGTCAGAATGTGTTTACTGGCAAAAGATAAACAGATTCTAAAAAAGGTTCTGTGGTCATTATTTTCTCACTCTTACTGCTTTACATACCATTTTTTGCTAGTAGTGTTCCATATTACATACTGAAAAGGTAAAACTGTCCCAAATCTTGTTTGCTTTTTATTTATTTTATTTTTATTTTTATTTTTAATTTTTATTTTTATTTTACTTTTGTTGTGGTTTAACCCGGCTGGCAGCTAAACACCACACAGCCGTTCGCTCACCCTCCCCCCTCCCTCTCTGGGATGGGGGAGAGAAACGGGAAAGTGAAGCCTGTGAGTTGAGATAAAGAC
This sequence comes from Anser brachyrhynchus, assembly GCF_964034855.1. Lineage (NCBI taxonomy): Eukaryota > Metazoa > Chordata > Aves > Anseriformes > Anatidae > Anser > Anser brachyrhynchus. The sequence continues at coordinate 171,497,923 of NC_137694.1, read as the reverse complement.
AGTTTATTAAGACAGGAATATAATAATAACAATAATAATAATAATAGTGATAATGATAATAGTATTAATAATAATAATGTGTAAGAAACAAGTGAGGCACAATGCAATTGCTCACCACCCGCTGACCAATGCCCAGCCTATCCCCGAGCAGCCGGCCCCCAACCCCGGCCAGCCACCCCTATATATTGTTTAGCATGACGTCAGATGGTATGGAATACCCCTTTGGCCAGTTTGGGTCAGCTGTCCTGGGTCTGTCCCCTCCCAGCTCCTGCTGCACCCCTAGCCTGCTCGCTGGCAGGACAGAGTGAGAAGCCGAAAAGTCCTTGGCCTGGTGTAAACACTGCTCTGCAACAATTAAAACATCAGCATGTTATCAGCGCTCTTCTCATCCTAATCCAAAACATAGCACCCTACCAGCTACTATGAGGAAAAATTAACTCTGTCCTAACTGGAACCAGGACAACTTTATTTTTATTTTTTTAGCACAGTCACAGGATATTCCAAATCATACATTATTAGCTGGAACAGCTGGCTATCAGTAGCCCATGGAATCTCACATTGGGGTATCTCTAGCCTAGGGATCACAAATTTGTTACTGATCTAAAATATCTGGATTGTTATATTTCAGGGCATAGTGCAAGAATTTTTTATACTCATTATCCATGAAGAATCTCTATCATTGTAACTAATAGTAACGATTATGATTAATAGGAATGATGGTTTGGATTGATAAAGAACATATTTTCAAAAAAATAAAATAAATAGAACAGGACAGGACAGGACAGGACAGGACAGGATAGGATATATATAACATGTAACATAACATAACATAATACATAATATAACATAATAGATAAGATGATAAGATAAGATAAGATAAGATAAGAAAAGATAAGATAAGATAAGATAAGATAAGATAAGATAAGATAAGATAAGATAAGATAAGATAAGATAAAAGATGTCCTGTAATTTCTTTAACTGGAGAAAGAGACATGGTTATATGAGAAAATGTAAGGGCATGCATGATTGAGCTTTTGAGATCTTAGCTGTAAACAGGCAGCAACAGAATACCAAGGTGAAAGAAAGTCCTAAGAAACTTCAAGCAGAAACAGAATGCTCCCAGCTATTATGAAGAATACGCAAGATGATACACTAGCAACAGTAGCACCAGACCAGGTCATTTGCTTCATAACACAACATAGTGTTTCATAAAACCTGCTGAATGCATGCAGGCTTTTACAGTCATTTCCTTTACATACTTCCTTTGCTACATCACTGAGTTTCACTGTGACCCAGTCATTTCCTGTTATCAAAAACTCAGAATGGTGGCAATAATTTCTTTCGTATATACAACAAATATCTACTTTATAAAGAAGGAAACAATGTTTTTTCCTTAACAAGACTATGGATCCTAACAGTTTTATCCAATGCATTACAGTGCAAATAAATTAACGAAATCTCAATTCTTCCTACTTTTCTTCATTCCTGGTCTTTCTCATGTATTTTCATTCTGTTAATGTACTATGAATAAGTGGTTAAAGGAAAAATACATATTTAATATCATAACTCAAGATCAACTGTGAATTTATGTTCAGTTTAGTTTGTATTTTTTTGTATAAGTGCATTTTATGCGTTTCACTCTTTCAAGAACTATTATATATGGCATTCGGCTGATCGTGTCAGATTTTTAATTTCATTTCTCCAAGAGCAATGTGGCAGAAGCTTTTTCTCATCCTTAAATTTGTACCATGATTTCAGACAATGACATTATTATAACTGGAAGAAGTCAAAGTAGTAAGAATCACAATTATTTTTGAATTAAACAAGAGAAAGGTGGGTGAGTACACACTTATTTTCACGTATTTTAAAAACACTGGTTCTGGATAGAACTTGACAAAATAAAAAACATAAAATCATTTAATTATTTTTTATTGCTTGTGTAAAGAAATACTCATCTAATATGCTTCTTTATTTTTATTGTTATCCCTTATGCAATTTGCATAGGTATTTGCAGAATGAAAAATGAATATGATCTCATGTTAATTTCACCAAACTAGTATTAAGAATTTAATTCAGAAAATTTATGTTACTTTATAATAACCTTCAAGATGTTATATGTTACACATTTACAAGTAATCACTTGAAAATATTAACACAGGTTTGCCAGTAGATATATATAAAATTTCTGAAGGACAAGGTCAAAAAATAACTGCTTTGAAGGAAAGGAACTTATTTCAACCAGTCAGAACTATTACCCTATTTATTCTACTTATTGTAAGCAACTAGAATGACTGACTGGCATATCTGATACAACTTGACCTGTTTCTGGAGAGGCATCAGGAAAAAAAAAAAAAAAAACTGGAAATTTGGATTTTTGAATTAAGAGTTTTCAGTGGTTTGGGAGAAGCTGTGGTGGTCTTTTAAAATATATGCATCCTAATATGACATCGAGAGAAATCATTAAATAAATGGGGAAAAAAAAAAGAGAAAAAAAAAAAGGTTTTCCTCACAAGTTGTATGTTACCAATAAATGACCAAGAAATATTTTTCTTTTTTAACTCTTCATTATATTAATGATCATATTAGAAAAGGACAAATAATGCATGTTTACCAGGAGGAAAAGAAATCACATTCTCTCAAACCTTTTCAGTTCAGATCTTCTGTGACCTAGATTAAGTAAATTCAAATGTGACTATAATGGCTCTATGACTCTTGTTAATTATGTCCTATTCTAAATATTGGTAACAATAATGGCCTTATTTATAGTATCATACGTATTATGGCCATGATATTCTGTACTGGCAAAAATGTTAATGTCTGGAGTTCCTTTGGGGGTTAGGTGATGTTGTTGACAGGGCAATGACATATAGATCAAGGATGCAGAATCAGAATATCTTCCTATACATGTAGCTGTCGTAGCTTTTTTTTTTTTTTTTTTTTTTTTGTAATTTAAGCTTATTTTCCTTATTAATAAAATAAAATGTGAAATATTTCAAAGTCATTGAAGTAATGTATATTCAATGAAAATGGAATTTGGGTGGAACAAGATTTGATTTCATTTTTAGCTTAGCAGAACTAGCAAATATACAAATGACTGATATGCAAATATTCTTTTTTTTTTTTTTTAATGATCAAATGCAAAGAAAAACCAAACCAAACCAAACAACAACTTCTTTTAATATGGTTAGGTGAATGTTTCTATATGATACAAAAATCTTTTTCTGCTCTATAATGGTGCTATGGGGAAACATTAAAAGTGTTGAAGCAAAAGCAAGCATGCACTTTAAAACTTAATGCTGATTACAATGCATTCATACTACCAAGGTCTGCAATCTTTTTTTTTTTTTTTTCCTATAATGATAAGAATTCTTACTACCTTGAGTTACCTTGGTCTTCATTATTACCACCAAAACATTAAAAGACTTTTGGATAAGATTGTTACAGAAATTGAGCCTTAATTGGAAATGAATCCTATAATTATGCATAATTACCCGTGTTTATTACTCCTACGACGAGCACACATTTTTCTTTAGCTATAAGGCAAAATGAGTTAAAGCTTCTAGTTGCATTGGATAATATGATTTGTATGCACTTCACTGACTTTATTAGGCTCTATCATTTTAAAATTCAATTAAAAATGTATTTTCACTGTTTGGTCTTTGACTTTGATAAAGAAAATAAATGGAGAAAAATACAGGTTTTCATGGCAGGTGACAGCCTTTCATTTCTTTTATTGTTTGAAGCATGGGCCAAAAATGATGTAGTAATGTCCCTTGTATGACTTCAGTCATTCTGAAATATTCAGATGAACCAGTGTGCAAACACAAGGGAAAAGAAGGACACATTTAATCCACTTTTATTATTTTAGAAATATGAGTATGATTAAATCAAACTCACTTAGCCTCAGTCATTACTTTTTTCTATATAAACTACAAGTCATATTGGTTGTCACACCAGGGAGCAGCTGTGGGATGAGACGGCACAGTCATTTGTAAAACTACTCTTCCTAACAGTAGCTTGGTTGGATGAGTTTCACCATTTGTAAAGAAACAGTCACATGTTGTGTCTTCTGCTTATGAATATTGCTTTTTTGAGCTCAATCTTTAAAAATTCAACAGTTGTGTCAGCAGAATTTGTATTCAGTGACCACCACTACCATTAATTCCTTGAAATCTGTTATGAAGTTTGGTGCATTTATTTTTATAGTCACTACTATTATTGCATCTGCCTCAAAGTTTCTTATAGATGTCATCCTTGTGGTTCTCTTGAGATAAGGAAATACCGTGACTGCGTAAACTGCTTGATTCAAATGCTTTGGATAAATATTAGAGAAATCATCACCAAGGGGGATATTATTTTAGGTGTCTTTTACTGACCTCCTAATCAGGATGATGAGGTCAATGAAGCCTCACTGTGACTGCTCAGTCTCAGGCCAACAAAGCCCGGTCATCATGGGTGACTTCAATTATCCAAACATTTTTTGGGAAAACAACACAACAGTATACCAGTCATCCACCAGGTTCCTGGAATGCATTGCGGGATGCTTCCTGATACAGATACTGGACATCTTAACTAGGAACAGCACATTGATATATTTATTGCTAACAAACTGAGTTCAGATATCTTTAAGTATTGTTTTCCCTAGATGTATTACTTTGTTTATTTACACTGAAGATTCTCTGCCACCTTAGTCTCTGTAATAACTTTTAGTAAGGAAAATTGTCAGAGGCTTGCTGAAAATCCAGATAGTATACTTTCGTACTGGAGCCCCTTCACTGATGTGCCTTTTGACACCATCTGCAACTAGAAGGGAAAAGATGGGATTTCCATTTGGAGACACCACACTGACTGGCTTCTTCTGCAGATGTTCAGTGGTCTTATTTTATAACAGACCCTATAATTTTACTAGAGTCCAACATCATAATTACAAGTCTGCAGCAACCAGCATCCTTTCTAGAATGCTTTTATGTTTGTTTGTTTGTTTTTTGTTTTGTTTTGCTTTGTTTTGTTTTTCAAAACAGCGGTAAATGTATGTGGTGAGTTGACCCAGCTTGCAGCTAAGCCCCGTATAGCTGCTTATTCACTCCCTTGCAAAGGAATGGGGAACAGAATTGGAAGGGCCAAAATTGTGGGTTGAGATAAAGATAGTTTAATAGGTAAAGCAAAAGTTGCCCATGCAAATGCATCAAAAAAAAAATAAAATCCATTCACTGCTTCCCATCAGCAGGAAGATGTTCAGGCACTCCCAGGAAAGGAGGGCTCTATCACGCATAATGGTTACTCAGGAAGACAAATGACTTAACTCAAAAGAGCATGCACCGCATCCGCCCCCCCCCCCCCACCTCCGCCCCACTTCGCCCTCTGCAGATTTTGCTGGTTCAGGTCGTTGGACATTGCAAGGGACAAGGTATTTGTAATTGGTTCAGCAACACAGTTTCATCTGGGCTTGGGTTGTTCTGGGGTTGTGTGTCCTCCAGCTCTTGAGCACCTGACAGACTCCTCCGATCCCTCGCCTTCAGAGCCTGCACTCCGGCACCTCGCCCCTCCTCCCTCTCTCCTCTCCTCTCCGTCCTCAGGTCCAGCTCTCCTCTCCTCTCCCCTCTCTCTCTCCTCTCCTCTCCTCTCCTCTCCTCTCCTCTCCTCTCCTCTCCTCTCCTCTCCTCTCCTCTCCTCTCCTCTCCTCTCCTCTCCTCTCCTCTCCTCTCCTCTCCTCGCCTCGCCTCGCCTCGCCTCGCCTCGCCTCGCCTCGCCTCGCCTCGCCTCGCCTCGCCTCGCCTCGCCTCGCCTCGCCTCGCCTCGCCTCGCCTCGCCTCGCCTCCCCTCGCCCTCGCCCTCCCCTCCCCTCCCCTCCCCTCCCCTCCCCTCCCCTCCCCTCCCCTCCCCTCCCCTCCCCTCCCCTTCCCTTCCCTTCCCTTCCCTTCCCTTCCCTTCCCTTCCCTTCCCTTCCCTTCCCTTCCCTTCCCTTCCCTTCCCTTCCCTTCCCTTCCCTTCCCTTCCCTTCCCTTCCCTTCCCTTCCCTTCCCTTCCCTTCCCTTCCCTTCCCTTCCCTTCCCTTCCCTTCCCTTCCCTTCCTTCTCTTTCTCTTCTCTATTTTTGCTTCTTTGCTCCTCTTTGCTTTGCTTTTCCTCTCTCTCTCTCTTTCTTTTCCTCCCTCCCTCCCTCCCTCCCTCCCTTCCTTCCTTCCTTCCTTCCTTCCTTCCTTCCTTCCTTCCTTCCTTCCTTCCTTCCTTCCTTCCTTCCTTCCTTCCTTCTTTTTTTTTTTCCTTTTTTTTTTTTTTTTCCCCCATTTTCAATTATTCTAGCTCTGGAAGCAAGTGGAAGCAAGTAACCATTGATCTTCTCAAGAGTTCTGGATAAAGCTAAAATTTTACGTATCTGTAGGATTCTGACATTAAAAAAATAAATAAATCTCTTTTAACCATACTGCTATGGATTTAGACACCTTCTAAAATAAATTTTCTCTTTTTTTATGTAAGAAATTTTTGGAATACACTTTTGGACACTTTAGCTTTATTTCTTGTGACCTTTGCACTTTATCAGATCTAGTCTTAGAACCGTAATGAGGACTGAACAAAAGATTTAGAGTTCATGATTTATTATGTAGTTTTTGTCTTTTTTTTTCAGTGTATGAAAGTAACATTAATATATTTATTTTAATAAAATGAGCTACTAGAAATTATTCAGTGAGAATACCATGCATATAAATAACCATCTGAGCCAAAGAATCAATTGTTAGGTTTATTATTTATACTTACTGCATCCAGTTTCTGTTTCTTTGTTTGTTTCAGATTAAGAATATTTTGTAGCATATATAGTGAAACGTCAGGTCAATTCATTAGTATGAAGGGTATGTTAATGGTTGCAAGAAGGTCTCAAAATTCTGACCTGAAAACAATTTAAAAAAAAAACAACATTATTATTGTCTTTCAAAATATTAGCTTCACTTTTGCTAACTTCCCTAACAGATATAACATGTTAATTTTACTAACAGATATGAGGTAAAGCAAGTGGGAGTATGAGCAAGATACAGCAAGAAAAAGTGTATTCCTTCTTCCACCCTCCCACTGAAAAAAAAAAAACAATAAAACAAACAAACAAAAAAACGGCTTATACACTAATCTTGTATTCAAATTTTCAAATTCTCCATGAAGTTCTGTCTACATAAACATAGTAATGACTGTTCACCTTAGGTGAACATAACAAAAATTCTTCCTGTATAAGAGGATGACAAAAAAATAAAATTGACACATCATCTAAGAGTCAAAACCAACTAGGGAATTAGGTGAGAGAGTGAGATTTAAATAATTTTTCAATTAAAATTCCTTTTGTTCCATATCATTCCAGTCACTGCATATTATTTCTTGCTCGGATTTATGAGGTTTAAATCTTATCCAGTTTTCCATAGTTTCTAATTCTGTCAACAGATGTGATTTTACAATAATTTTATTAAACATTTTTAGTGGGATTCATTTGGCAGATACTTCTTCTCCAAAGCTCTTTTTTTTTTTTTTTTTTTTTTTTTTGTACTAGGATGGATTTATTTCAAAAAATAATCATCTTTTTAAATAGCAGGATAATATTATATTGGACAGCAGCACAAAAAAGATTTTTTTTTTTTTTTCAGAATTTCTACGTCTTAGGGAAATTAGCTTAAGAATTAGAATGTACCTAAAGACGTTCTATGAAATCCACCTAAGAATGTTGAACCATCTTTCAGTTGTACCCAATAATAATAATAATAATAATAATAACAACACCAACAAAAACAATACATTTCCAAATGTTTTAGGTGAAAGGTGTGAGGGGTGGAATATCTCCCAGTTACACCTCTTGAGTAAAAAAAGTTATGTAACTTTTGCTTGAGATATCAAGTCAAAGTAAAAATACTTATACAGATATAGAGTACAATGCACTTTCTTTAAATAAGAAACTTCGTCTGTTGTAACACTAATGTGGGGACTGTGTACCTGACATGATTACATTCTATTTTTGCAATGCCATTTACAATGCCAGTAAACCATATATTCTCTGTGATATTTGTCAGTCCAAAGTAGATGCCTTGGTTTCTACAGGGCAATTCAAATGGCAGTGGTGAGGGCTACTGAACTGGAAACCTGTTTTCCATACAGACATCTACATCCCAGCCTAATTTTATAACTAAAGATTATTTCTATGAATAAGAACTCCATTATTAAATGTGGATAACAATGTCTTCTTAACACCAGACTTATGCAGGTCACAGTTTCTCTTAAGGTACTTATATAATAGAGCTATATGAGAGGCTATATAAATAAACAGGAAGCTGTCATACCTCAGCTCCTCACAAAGCAGTTGTATATCCAGTATTCCATTCTTCATTATTTTCTTTCACAAGTTTTACATGCTTTACATTTCACAAGTTAACATGCTAAAATTATTGAAGCTGTATAAATTTATATGCAAATCTATTTTAACTGCCTGATAACAGTTCAAAGCTGTGAGGAAAAATAAACAGTTTATCTAATTACTTGATATTTAATGCTGATGTTTTCACAATGCTGATTGATTGTGTTTATGTCATTAAAATCAGAAGATACGCATGAAATGTCTTTATTATCCTCATTAATGATGTTAAGCTCAAGAAGTACAGATATTCACTGCTATGGTGTGGGCTGCATATAAAGATTGGCAAAACACGCTTCTGTAGTGCTAACACTTTAAAATTTTAGCACATACCAGCAAAAGCAATGAAATCTAAGTCTGTCTTTTATGACAATTATTATAATGAGACTATAAATAGTGAAACTGGAGACAAAACATATCTTCAGATTTTTAATTCTTGTTTGACATATATCCAATGTAATTAATGTACTAAGTAGACTAATAGCTTGAAGGACCATCATTCAGAAAAATATCTAAACTTAGAGTGTGAAAAACATCTGCAAGAAGCACTCGTACTCATGTTTAGTTATAGGATAGACTTTGCAAAATTGTACTATTGTTGACTTCTTATTCTTTCTCAGTTATTAAAATGTTAAAATTTTCCTCAGACATCCTAACTTTGTGAGCTTCTAGTCTTTACCAAGTTTATAATTGTGTATTTTATTTAAAAAAATGACTTTCAGGGTATGTAAAGTGAACTGTCAGTAAACGGTTATTCTAAATCTTATTAGTAGTCATGTATGTTATTATTGGTCATGTAGTAGCACAAACAGAATGAAGCCAGAATCACATCAGTAGTAGATAATGTACTTTTGGGAAAATATTGTCTTTGCCTAGCTCTAATTTCAGGAGTTCTGCAAATGTCACACAAACTAATTCTCATGAGGAAAATGAGAAGAGGATTTGTGACAGAGCGAGTCCTTAAGTGAAGGTAAGATACCTTTTCTTTTAGGTTATCTTTTTCATATGTTTCAGCTGACAGTATTTTTTAAACTTAAAATAATAATGATAATAATAACAACAATAACAATAACAATAATAATAATAATAACAACAATAATAATAATTCAATCCCTTCTGAAGATTAGATAATAACTAAAAATATGGCACATTTTAAAGAAACTAAAAACTACCTGAAATTCATCCCAAAGTCTTTCATAATTGTCCCAATGGACTGCATGTTTTTCAAGGCTACTAAAATTTCAAGAACAGAATAACATTCAGACAGTAATCATCTCAGGTGATGTCAGGCATCTGCAATATAAATTAATGTAGCTAGATTATTTTATAGCTATACATACAGATTAGTAAATTTTAAGGTGAGTTACCTCAAACAAAGGTATTAAGTTAATTTTAAGTAGATATCTACTTTATATTGTCATGATTCGAATTCTTGAGTTCAATTCAATTAACCAAAAAAATTGATGAACAATGATTCCAAATTCTCTACGCTATCCTCACATAACAGCAAGGCATGAGTCTCCCATACCTTATCTGGGACCCTATGAAACAGAAGGATCTCCCATCTGCCACCCCAACTGAGTTATTTTGAAATGTTAAGGTATTTCACATGACACAAGACACTAATTTATGGAAAAGTGAATTTATTCATCTTTATTTTTCCTTTTGATTGTGCAGGGATGTCTAAGTATCTAACTCTAGGTATCCACATCATAAATATCAAACATTGATTCAGATGACACTGATTTATAATCATAGAATCATAGAATCATAGAATCACAGAATCATAGAATCATAGAATGGCCTGGGTTGGAAACGACCTCAAGGATCATCGAGTTCCAATCACCCTGCCAACCACTCACTAGATCAGGTGGCTCAGGGCCTCATCTAACCTGGTTTTGAACACCTTCAAGGATGGGGCATCCACAACCTCTCTGGGCAAACTGTTCCAGTGCGTCACCACCCTCTGAGTGAAAAATGTCCTCCTAACCTCTAATCTGAATCTCCCCTCTTTATTTTAAAACCATTCCCCCTTGTCTTATCATGATTTACTCAAGTAAAGAGTCCCTCTCCATCTTTTTTATAAGACCCCTTTAAATATTGAAAGGCCGCAATGAGGTCACCCCGGAGCCTTCTCTTTTTTAGGTTGAACAGCCCCAGATCTCTCAGCATATCTTCATAGGAGAGGTGCTCCATCCCCTTGATGATCTTAGTGGCTCTCCTCTGGACCCTCTCTAACAGCTCCACATCTTTCTTGTGCTGGGGACTCCAGAATTGGATGCAGTACTCCAAGTGGGGCCTCACCAGGGCAGAGTAGAGGTGGACAATCACCTTCCTTGACCAGCTGGCCGTTCCTCTTTTAATGCAGCCCAGGATGCAGTTGGCCTTCTGGGCTGCAAGCGCGCACTGCCGGCTCATATCAAGCTTTTAATCTACCAGAACCCCCAAGTCACACAGTCTACACAGGGCTGCTCTCAATGCGTTCTTCTCCTAGTCTGTACTCACATCCAGGATTTCCCCAACCCAGGTGCAGCACCTTTGTTGAACCTAATTAGATTCACATGGGCACACTTCTCAAGCCTGTCCAGGTCCCTCAGGATGGCATCCCTTCCTTCTGTTGTATCAACCACACCGCTCAGCTTGGTGTCATCTGCATGTCCACTGTCTATGTGATTTGAGGAATTTTCATTCTTATGGAAAGGTTATCTTTAATAAAGGTTATTTTTTTAATTTACTCCCAGATGATGTTTATTATTATTATTACTATTATTATAAACAAAATCAAAAAATTGATATTCCTTTGGGTAACCTATTTAACAAATAATTCGATAGGGGAAGAATTCATTGTAACAACTTTTACTCAATAGAAAGACAAAACAGTTTCTGTCTCTGTATAATAGTTAGAGTGTGTCTCTAAGGAAAGGTAGAAAATTGTTAGTAATTATGCACAAATAAACATTTCCTCTGGATGCTATTAAAAATGTCTAGAGAAACTCTATCAAGAGATGAGCCTAAAGAAGCAAGTAAAAGTGTTTCATAGGATAATTAAATAATTTGGGCTGGGAGAGATATAAGCCAATTTGCTGCTCAAGGTTCAGCTGTCAGGTCAAAGTCAGAGCATTAGCTAGTCAAGTCTAGAAAACCTCCATGGCTAGAGACTGTATAATCCTTTGTGCCACATGAGCCACTGCCTGACTGTCCTCTTAGGAAAGATGAAAAAAAAAAAAAAAAAAGGCTACAAAAAGGAAAAAAAAAAAAAACTTTCATCTTATATCTAGTCTGAAATTCTCTTGTTTCATTTTATGTCCATAATCTCCAGTCCTCCCACCATGCATGGCTATGAAGAGACTGGCTCTGTCTCCTTGATCACCTCACTGTAGGTACTCAGGGTATGCTGTTAAGTCCTCCTGGAGCTTTCTCTTCTCCAGGATGAACAGGCATCTGTTCCTCAACCTCTCCTCAAAGGACAAGTGCTCCAGCCCTGCATGTCAAAATGGGCCTTTGCTGAACTTGCTCCATTTTATTGACAGCTTTCCTGCACTCAGGGGGCCAGAAGCCAAACACTTTATTATTGATGTGATCTAATGAGTGCTGAGTAGAAGGTGATCATCACTTTCTTTTATTTAACTAGATATATTCCAGTTAACAAAGCTCTGGATGCTGTTGGCCATCTCTGCTGCCAGGGCACACTCTTGGCTGAGTTTCAGCTTGTTGTCCCCTAAGGTTTCAGTACTTTTTGTCATAGCTGCACTCTAGTTCTTCAGTCTCCAGCCTGTAACGCTGTTGGGGGCTGGCTTCCCATGGGTAGGACTTTACATTTGTCCCTTTTTGAGTTTCATAATTTTAATATCAGCTAATTCCTCCCATCTGTCTAGATCCCTCTGAGTATCAGCCCTGTCCTCAAGCATGTTTACTGGTCCTCCTAGGTTGGTGTCATCAACAAAGTTGTTGAGAGTGCACTGTGTCACCTCCTTCAGGTGACACAAACATGTTGAACAGGAGAAATCTTGGTACATATTCATGTGTACAGATCTAGTAGTCTGGTACAGACTCTGGTTGAAAGTCTCCAGGTAAGGAATAAGACCCATTAACCACAACTTTCCAGTCCTGATCATCCATCCACTTTTTATGCACCTTTTTGTCCACCCATCCAGTCTGTAATGTACCAACCTTGATACAAGAATATTATGGGAGATAGTGTTAAAAGCCCTGAAAACTGAAATTAAAGTAAAATACATTGCCTGCTCTCCCCTCATCTATGAATCTGATCGTGTGATTACGTGGGACAATCAGGATGGTCAGACATTATTTATACTTTCTTCTTGATGAGTATTATCTCTCTCTCTGTGTCCTGGTTTCGGCTGGGGTAGAGGTAATTTTCTTCCTGGTAGCTGGTAAGGTGCTGTGTTTTGGATTTAGGATGAGAATAATATTGATAACACGCTGATGTTTTAGTTGTTGCTGAGCAGTGCTTACACAGAGCCAAGGACTTTTCAGCTCCTTACACTGCCCTGCCAGTGAGGAGGCTAGGGGTGCAAAAGGATCTCGGAGGGGACAGTACACGGACAGCTGACTTACACTGCCTAACAAAGTGTATTCTGACCAAACAGGAACACTGCGACTTGGTAACTATCTCAAACTTAAATATAGTCTATATTAATTATCTAGGGTAGGAATAATTTCTCCTGATTTCAAACAAATGCAAAGTGTCTAAAGTCTAAATTTTCTTATTAAAATTGTTTGTTTGTTTATTTATTTATTTATTTATTTATTTATTTTCAGGATGTGATCTGTCTCATCCTAATATGGTACCTAAGATAAGTAGAATTTTAACTCTGTGACAGTGACTTTTTTCTCTTCACTGAGTTTAAAGAAAGTATAACGAACTTAGTTGTCTATGTTAGATGAGATGAATTCTTCCTCTAGACTAGTTGTATAATAAGAGAAGATACCCAAGTGCAGAAGGCATGACAGAACATTTTTTATACTCTATCTTTCCCTTTTAGTTAGAGCAACCTTTAGTTAGAGCAACTCTAACTGTCTTAGCCTAAACATGCGATTAAAATTATATGGGATTTCTACTTTTGTCATAGTTAACTCTCTACATAATTTTCCTGTCATTCATGCTTATTTCCTTTCATTTTACTTGATTGTGAGTGTATTGAGTCTGTCCAGGATAAAGTTAACTTTCTTCAGAGTTGTCTGTATTGTGCTGTGTTTTAGATTTGTGACTTCATAACACACCGACATTTTGGCTGGACAGTGCTTGCACAATATCAAGTGCTTCGTTTTTCCTTGCTCTGCCACCTCAGTGAGTAGGATGGGGTGAGCAAGATGCTGGGAGGAGACACAGTTGTGAGAGCTGTCCAAGGGTATATTCCATGCCATATCTGGGGTGCTTTTCATTTCAGTGTATCAGTCTGATGTACTAATTGCTTAAAGCCCAGTTTGAGACTACCTGGAACTCTTTGGGAGTTTACTGGTTTTAAGTGAGGTAATTGAACACAAATATAAAATTCCTGCAGTAATATTAGTTGGTACTTTTGTTTCTTCATCTGTTAACCTTTATATTATCCATTCTATACAGTTTTTCACATTGGCTTTGTATCTAAAGCACAGTGAAGGAATGGATTCCTGTAAGTGTACTACATACATATAAGTGTTTATTTATTTACATTATATGAATGCTGACACTAAAATATTTAAAAATGATATTAACATACATCATAAAGTTCTCTCTTTTTTTTTTTTTTTTTTGTCTCAAGCAGAAGAGATTTGTGGAAACAAAACAACTTTGTAATCTGATCATATACATATTAAATTAATGCTTCCCCATTCATTTCCCATTTCATTTTTTTCCTAATCATATTTAAACCTCATCTTTGTAAGTCTAGAAGATTAAATTCAAGACATACTTTCTGAATTTCTGATAATTTCCTTTCTGAATAACAGCTTTTTAAGATGAAGCAAAAAATGAATACTAAGAATATTTTTATGCAGATGAAAATCATGTTGTCATTGAATTGTTAATACCTAACGAGTGAGAGATTTACAGAGGAAAGCTTACAGGAAAAAAAAAAAAAAGCATGTATTTTAGCAGTATAGAATGTATCTGTAAAACATTGAAAACCATGAAATCAAACTGATGAGATCTTGTTCCACTGTATGAATCTTCAGATGGGAATGCTAGTCAATCACATTATCATACTGTGGATCTAATATGATGTATCCAAAGAAGAAAGCACTATGTGATGCTGTGCCATCTGGATCTGAGGAATACTACCTCCTGTCATTTTTGCATACCACATTTGAATTAGGTACAGAGTTTTTCAGTAGATGTGATCATATGTTCATGACTTTGAATACAGTATGTTATGGTGTAACTAGTTCTAAATTTACAGTGAGTATACTAACACTGTTAATTGACATATTGAAACTGTATGTTATACACCACTTTTCCGCACCAGCTTTATGGAAAGTCTACATTATACAACATTATATACTGCACTATTGTTAGGAAAAAGGAACAATATCTAATGAATTGTAAATATTTTGCACATTCTGATTAGAAAAAAAAATACTGTTAAAAAAAGTTGTTATCCACCATATTCAGAGTCTGTGGTGCATATGGAAGGGTAGCTTATACAACACTTGATAGACAATCTCAGGTTTAGGTTGGATATTAGGAATAATTTCTCTACTGAAAGGGTTGTGCGACATTGGAATAGACTGCTCAGGGAATTGGTAGAGTCACTATCCCTGAAGGTCTTCAAGAGATATGTAGATGTAGAACTTATTAGCAAGGTTTAGTGGTAGGCTTGTCAGTAGTAGGTAAAGGTGCTAGTAAAGGTTGGACTAGATGATCCTAGAGGTCTTTTCCAACCTGACTGATTCTATGATTCTATGATTTTTTGAATCTAGTACTGTGATTTAATGCTTATATTTGATCTAAGAAATTTAGAAGCTTGCTGAATATATACTCAAAATACAATTAAGCACTGAATCCTCTGTAAATTTTTCATCAAAGCTCCTTTCACAAGGCCCCAGGATTCTGCTATCATAAGAGGTCTATTTTGTTGTAAGAACACGATTGCTGGTCTTTGAAGAGTAGTGAACAATAAGTATAAATTACTTTTTTACTGTGAGATACTAAGTCAAAAGGAAAAATAGTATGGGAGGAAGATTAAATTAGAGGAGGTAGAGATCAGCATCCACAAGAGCCTACAAATGATTAAAGCTTTCTTACATAAAGGACTTTTATAAAGAAAACAGCTATTACAGATAGAGATTAACTACAACATCTTAATTAGATCATCGTGATTGCTTTGAAAAGGTTAGGGATTTAATCAGAACAACTGCAGCTATGGAAAACATCAAGGAAAATCAATTAAGATTAGAAGCAAACAGAAACCTATAAAACAGCTAAAAATAGTTCATGGAATCCATGAAAGAGATGTTTAAAGCTAAACTCTGTTTGTATATAAATAAGACAACAAAGTAAACTCAGAATTTTGTGCAAAATGCTGAGCACTAAGCTTTTATTGCCTCATTGAATGTGGCAATAAAACATTGTTTTACATCACTTGTGGATGTAAATATGTCTAAATAATAATGTTTAAATATATTTAGAAAAAAATATATTTGTAAAATGTTTAATCATTTTGTCTCAGATATGAATTAGAAAATTGAGATCTGGTAGAAAATCACCTCTAATCTCTGTAGCACTGACCAAATGTATTTTTAACCTGAAAATAAAACACTGTTAAGCATAAGTAAACTGCATAGCTTATTTTTAATTTATCATGGAACTTATGCTTACAGTTTTCCAGATCCTCTTTTTTTCTTGTAAGATTATAAAATGTTATCTAAGCTAATCTAATGGTAATATTTTACTCATTATATACCTTCTTGAGCTTTATTCTTAGTTTAGATCTGGTCATTTGATGGTTCTGAAGCTGGTTGCATTGAATTAATTGCCCTAATTAGCCAAAAAGTATTACAATGTGCTTTGCTACATTTAATATTTTTCAGTTCATTTTTTTCCTTAAAAACAGGTCCCTAGTTTTGCAATGCATTTACTTAGCTGGTCAAGTAGAATTTGAATTTGTTGACTTTCAAACTAGTTCACTGAATCTTCTTTGTATTCAAGTTGTGGATTTTTGTTTTCAATGGCTCTTTTTTTTTTCTTATTTTTTAATATTTATTTTACTTATTTATTTATTTATTTTCCCAGCAAATTGAGAATATGTAATTTAATAAGTACAGGTATCATTATTTTTATTTTTTTTTTATGCTGGTAGAGGATGTAAAACCTGTTCCAGAAGTGGATTAAATGTTAATAAAATGCTTTGAAGTACTGCACTATGCTATTGTTGCACATTACTTTTCTCAACTTTCTGTATTTTCAAGTCATGAAAAGACTCGTTGTACTTAATTTCATAGAAGAACAAGCTATTGTCAGATTTATTTGTGACTCCAAAGTTTTAGCAAAATAAATAAATAAATAAATAAATAAATAAATAAATAAATATATTAATTTCAAAGTGAACAAAGAGTCATCTTGATCTTTGGATCCTTACTACTGTTCTGAACAGGCTCTTTGGTTTCATCTGAGTACACTGCGTAGTCTTGTCCTGATCATATTGGGGTGAGACATTGCCATGCACCAAAGCTCTTTATCTCTTAAGTCTTGAATGTAGCGCAAAGGAAGATGGAGTCTATGACCTGACTAGGTCTACCACAGGCTCCAGCTTGTCTGGATAGTCCAGCCATACCCTGCAGTTTCCTAAAATTTTGCATGTGCACTGTGTATGTATGCTTCATTATAAAAACTGTCCAAATGTACTGATATCTCCAGAAAACTTTGGCCAGACCTTGAAATTTAGAATATTTCTATAAATCTCATATGTATTTCTGGTTTTAGACATTTAAAAGTGACTTCACCAAAACGAATCCTAGATTTAAAACAGAATAATCAAAACGATTTTCCAAATCTTCTTCATTATCTTCACAAGTCAATAAGTACAAAGATATTTACATCCTTTTTAAAGTAACGTATTTATGTGCATATTCATTTATTTATTTGTGGTCTTTCATGACCAGCAATACATTTCAGTTTAATCATTACGTCATTACTTGGCATAGGACACCATCTCCACTAATGCAGGGGGTTTGGGGGGGGGGGGGTGGTGTTCTTTTTTGGTTGTTTAGTTGGTTGGTTGGTTGTTTTTTTAATAGGCTGGAATAGGCTATTTTTTAATAGGATGGAAACAACTTCCTTTTAATTTAATTCTTCCTATGTTTAGTTAAATTTACTTCAATAAACCCTCAAATTACTTACACCATCAGTTTCCTATGAGAGTTTGTTGCTGATCACCCCAGCATACTGACAACCTTCTAGCCAACAGAGCTGATCTATAGCTATTAATTATTTTCAATGTTATTTTCTATGTCTGCTAGCAGAAATATAACAATGCCTGCTGGCTGAAAAATTAACCAACTGCACCCTTTCACATCTGTTTCTCAGTAGGCTAATGAGAAAATGTATCTGACATTTTTACATTTTTTTCCTTGTTTCTACACCAATTAGGAGACTCAGAGAAAAAGTATGAAGAAAGAACATAAAGATGCAGAGAGGGATTTAAATATCAAACCTCAATTTTAGTACTGTAGTGATGAGTAAGATAACTATATAGTACTCATATTCAACACACTGTATATGTTAGACATCAGTAAGAAATATTTCATCACATTGCAACAATTTGGAATGAGCACTACTCAATCTCTCTTATGACTTAAAAAAATATTACTTAGAAAAGTATTTTCACCAGGAGCCCTAAATACAATAAAAACCTTGACTACCACAAATCTTCGAGTGCACTCGATGCAGTTTACCAGTTTCTTCTGGGAACCAGTTTCTTGCAATTGGATTGATATTCCTGCGTGTCTCCTACATTATGCCTTGGGACTCATCTCTGTCCTACCTTCGACTGATTACCTAATCAAATTACCTAATCTTAAACCTATCTTTAAACTTAGAGTAAGAAATATATTAAGGGCCGTAACTTCTTTTTTTTACCAGTGCTGGGACGAAAATTCTTGCCTTTCATGTTGGACTCACTCTGTTCTAGGATAGAAAGGTAGAAGTTGAAAAAGCTGAGTTCTAGGAATGGCAGTGATAAGCTCTCTAGCACTCTACTTTTATGGCAATACAGCAATATTTTAAATGTTATACAACCCTTCTCTTTCTTTATTCCATTTTTAGTGTAATAATCTATTTTTTGCCTCTCTCACTTTTTTTTTTCCTACAAGTCATTATGCTCTCTCTTAATTCCTCAAATTCTTTTGCCTCCAACTTGATTTGAGACACTTTTAAGTTGGAACTAGAATCTAACATACGTAAAGTTGGCCTTGTATGTTATTTAATTATTTTCTGGTTCCACTTTCTTAAAAAAGTGCAGAAATTTAAAAAAAAAAAAAAAAAAAAAGTTCTCTTCAATGTTTCCAGTAAGATAGCTGTAAGAATGGAGTTATAGAATAGAATCATAGAACCATTTAGATTGGAAAAAACCTCTACAATCATCAAGTCCAACAGTTAACCTATCAAGATAATTTCTTTTATCTGAAATAGATGCTACCAAGTGATAACCACATAAGCTGTAGCTACCCAGCTAAGGCAAATTTAAAAGACAACAACCTGAGAAAGGCTTCCTGAAAAAGTTGTTTCAGAATCAATAGGGAAATATAGAAATTATTTAAAAATAAAGTGGTTTATTATAGATAGGTCCACTTTGCCACAAGAACAGCAGTCCAGCAGTCCCTAACATCTGACAACTTTATGAAAAGGACAAGAGAAAAATCTTTGTTGGATATCTAATGAAACTTTTTTTTTTTTTTAATGCAAATGACAAGACAAAAATATTATTCTTTATCCAGTAAACAGAAACCTCAGAAAATGGATAAAGAAATGTTTGACCTTATATTCTATGTTCCTCATTTCTAAGCTATTGTTTAACTTCATATTCTGCTATTCTGCTGTCAACATAATGTTCTGAGGCATTTGAGACTTATAGAAGTAAAGACTGGACCTTGGGTTTATAAAGGCAGTTAGGCACATAACTCCTGCCAGGTAAGGAAATGAGCTAAAGATTACTGTTTGGTGTTAGAGCATTTCAGTATAAACAAAGTAGCTTGTAACTATATCTTAAATGCAGGTTGTCCATTTAAATTTTCAGAAAACCTACTCAGTATGTATAGGCATGGCATTTGTTGTTTTATATGCTTCATATTGACAACAAAGAATGGAAAAGTGTTCAAAACATCCCAGAATGGCCCAACATCAGGAAATGAGTATAAACAACTGGTTCCTAAAGGAAAGTTAAATAACAATATTTAAAGCCAGAATAAAATATACCCCTGTACTTATATATATACTGTGTATATATATGTTTATATATATATAAACAAACAAAATACTCATTAGTGACATAAGAATTCGGGCAAGTTTATTGATGTCTATATGAAAACAGTTTCAAATTGGAATTCAAACTAAAAAAATATCTATAATTTTTTAGCACAACTATCACATGCTCTTTTGATCACCTGTAACTTTCATGCTACATTAAAGCATTTCCAAAATGAGCATTTCCAAAGCAGTTCATTTTAATCACAATTATCAGTTTATCCATTTCAGCAGATCATATTTTAAAAAGAAGAGGAAGTTGAGACGGAGGTTACTTTTGTTGCAAGAACAAAAGGCTGGGGATATCTCAAAACATTTCCCTTTTCTGTCAAATTTCCTGTACAAGCCTTGGGACAGATCAAAGTTTTATACAGTGGCAAAATATTGTTCTCTGTATTGTTCTCAGTACTCTTTCTGATGATGATGCCTAACATTTTTTTGGCTTTGCTTTCTGCCACTGCAGTCTGATTTCAGATTAGAATCCCCTCTGATGGAGTCTAAGACCTCTTTCCCCAGCTGCAACTGCTAGATCTAATTTCATCAACACGAGTGTTTTTCAACCATTTTTAGCTGTTGTTTTCCCTAGCTACATTGATTTATGTTTATTTACATTGAAGTTTAGTTTTAAAAAGTGTTGTAGTTTAACCCCAGAAGGCAGCTAAGTTCCACACAGCCCGTCTCTCACTCTCCCCAAGAGGGGTGGGGGAGAGAATTGGAAAGGTCAAAGTGTGAGAACTCATTGGTTGAGATAAAGACAGTTTACTAGGT
Source organism: Anser brachyrhynchus (assembly GCF_964034855.1). NCBI lineage: Eukaryota > Metazoa > Chordata > Aves > Anseriformes > Anatidae > Anser > Anser brachyrhynchus. Next base: position 171,477,312 of record NC_137694.1, on the reverse strand, counting down.
AAGGCAAAAGCTGTGAACACAAGCAAAGAAAAACAAGGAATTGATGCACTGCTTCCCATTGGCAAGCAGGTTTTCAACCACTCCCAGAAAAGCAGAGCTCAACACATGTAAAAGTTTCTTGGGAAGACAAACACCATTGCTCAAAATGTTACACACACACACACACACTTCCTCCTTCTTTACCCTGGCTTTTATTGCCAGGTTTTTATTGATCATGATGCCACATAGTACGGCCTTTGGCCAGTTTGGGTCATCTGTCCTGGCTGTGTCTCCTCACAGGTTCTTGTGCACCCCCAGCTTCCTTGCTGGCGGGGCAGCACAAAGAGCAAAAAAGTCCTTGGCTCTGTGTAAACACTGCTCTGAAAAACATTGTTGTGTTATCACCACTACTTTCATCAAAAATCCAAAACACAGCATTGTATGAACTTCTGTGAAGAAAATTAAATCTATCTCAGCCAAAACTGTGACAAAAAGTCATCCATAGAAATAAAGATTATGCTGGTCACTTCTTTTGTCAGAGTGGTGATGGCAATGGTGAAATTACTCTTGTAATTTCGTTGTAGATCTTTATGATATCTTGCACATAGATTGGTCACCAGTTTGTCAGTTTCACGTTCGATGGTTGTCAGATGCTTCAGGCAGATGTTGTGCAGCCCTGATGACTTACTGTCACCCAATTTCTCTGTTTGATAAAATACTTTCTATATATTTCAAACTGATTTGGCTTCCCTGACCTATCTTCTGGAAAGGATATGACAGCTATGGGAATATACATAGCAAAAGACCAAGCCAAAGAATCTACTGACCCTTTCTTCTATAGCCTTCAGCTGTCATTTCTTCATGGCAGATATTGGAAGAATTATATCTTGTAAGCTGTTATGAACTACTGTTCAATTTAAATTTAAATTCCCTTTAAACTAGGAAAATTGAGCTTATCTAAGCTCTCTTTTTCATATTTTTTTTAGCATAAATATTTTACCAATGAGAATTTGAAAAATAGTACAGAAAGTCTCTAAACAAATTAGAAAGCTTCAACTTTTGACAACAGGACTCTACTGCTATGCTTTAATCATTAGGCATCCACATTCATCTTCGTTTAAATGACACTTTATGAAGATGTTTACTCTAATCTTCAAAAAATGCCCAGAAAAAAAGGTTTGCAAAGCAGATGATAAAACTGTACAAATATTGCAGTAATTAAAATAACAAAATCTTTAATGGCTATTATAATGTCTTTGTCACTGTGAATTTAATTAAGTATTATTTAATTTTAATGCTGAGTGGTACTAACTGGGGAAAAAAAGAAAAAGAAAGAAAAAAAAAAGCTGGTTTGCTTTTAGAACTCTTATTAAAAGTTAATTGTTATTGATATGGTTCTTTCAGCACTGAAACTGAGTCCAAAATTCATAATTCACATTTATTTATTTATTTATTTATTTATTTGTTTGTTTATTTATTCTGGCAGTTTTGCTTACGCATCTGCTTCCATTATGATAACAAGCACAATACTACTCCTAGGCTCAGGGTATGTGATCTTTGCTTCTACTGTTGAGGTGGTGAATAGCATTGGCCTTGTCATTGCTCTTTTTTGTGCCTCATTATTCCTGTCTCTAAAAGTCACATAAAGTATGTCTTTCTATATAATGTATACAGATATTTGCTAATGAAAACTGCTCTCAATACTGCACAGAATATAATTTAGATTCTTAGAAAAAAGAACAGCAAATTTAACACTTTGCTGTTAGAAAACAAGTACACTAAGACAAGTTTTACTTGCAAATTTTATTTCTCTGTAAGTTATTAGGGGGAATTTGGTATTGTTTCTCTTTGTTAGAAAGAAATGAATTGGTGGGAACTTTATTATAAGGGAAACCTAGGAACTCTAAGTGTGGAGTTAGAACAATAATAAATCATTTGTTGATGAGTAATGCACTTTTATTTGTCCAAGGACCTAGGAATTAATATTAGTTTCAATCATTCAATCATTTTCAGTACTAAGATGAGTCTGTGAACAAAGGTAGCTTAGACTTGCAGGCCAATCTCTTTCTCTGGTTATAGATCTGAAAGGTTTCATAAAATGTTGAAAGACAGACACCAAATCAAAAAGAAATAGAAAATCACATTTCATCTAGGAAAAGGTGAATGGAACATATTCAAGTTAGGACATAGTACTCATTATGGCAGAATGACTCAATTCCTCCTGTCACATCCTCTGGTTTATAGACAAAGGGCAGATAGTTTTCTGGTATCACATTGCACTGACCAAGCATACTGAGCAGCATACTGAGCAGAGTACCTCATCTGTACTCCTAGAACACCAAGATATAAATCCATATCAGCTTTCTTATTGTGATGGTAGCAGAGACCATTTAACCGTTATGGATATAATCAGTTTGCCTTCAGTGATGTTGTTTCACACACTGGGTGAACCGTAGAAGCACCAGTGTTAAGTAGAATGTTTGTGTTTTAAAAATGAGTTATTTTAAGTGGAGCAGGAGAGGTGATCTGTGATACACAGTGACATAGCTACTCTGCTATGGTGTTAAGTTTGGCACCTCTTGTACTAGTTAAGTGTAATCAATGGCTTCGTATACACATCGCGCTGCCTGCATGTTAATGCTTGAGTTAATTTTGCCTTATTGTAAGCACTTACCAGGCGAATCTCTCTGGATTTCTGGTGTTCAAAGTGCTCACTATATTTCAACCTCCTAAAAGCTATTCATGAACAACCCCCTTGTAGAACCTTGGTTTTCACAAGTAGATTGGTATCTGTTGGGAAATGTGTTTTATTGCACATATATATGTGCACATATTCCACATACAGATGGAAACCAAACAAATATAGGTACTGTCTAATTTCCAATGTTTGAACTAAGTATCATTAGGGTTTTACATCTCTTCAGAGAAACAGATAAACAGAAAAAAAGAGTGAGTTCACCCTTTCCTAATATACTGCCTCCTGTGTCTGAAGTTAAAGGCATGAATCCAGGCATTAACTAAGTCACTTTGTCTGGAAACAGCTTAGACTAGGTATCCCTTTTTTGTCAGACAAATGAGAAAGGCATCTCCAAAGGATAATTGTAGGTAGACTGAATCACTAGAAGGCTGTATTCCTGCTTACAGAAGGAACCTAAAGTGTCCAGATTCCATACAAGCTATGTAAGAACATACAGATATGTGGTTTAAAACTACTTCTTACACTTTATTATACGTAGGATTATTTGGATTGAAAAACAAACAAAAAAAAAACATCTGTGGCTCACTGGAGAGTAAGTTAAAACTAGACAAATATATTTTGGTCTCTTTGAGCATGTAGTTCCTAACACAAAGCTTTCTTCCTATCCCTCCTCTCCCCAAAATGATGAAGATCTAATACTACTTTAAGTTCATAGTTCCACTTTTGTTTTTTCTTCTTAAGATCTGCAGTTCAAATCACAACTCTCATTATAAAGGAAGATAGATTGGTGAGCAAATATCAGAGCTGAAAATAGAGATTTTAAGGACTGAGTAGAAGGGAAAAGATGATCACTGAGTTCTTAAGTTACTTTTTGAAATACATTTTCACCACTGTAAATATTCTGCTGCTTTTTATGAATATTGTGAATTTATCCAGTTAGTTACACAGTCTTGCCCTGAGCAAGAATTTAAGCAAAGAAGAGGCAGAACTTAGAATTTATGCAATAAAGAGGAAGACACTGGTTCCCAGTGTTAGATAGTAGTTCAACCAGCAGTATCCTAGATACTGCATTAAACAGCTGAGCTCCCAAATTGCAGACGGTTAGTGTTTGTTTGTTTGTTTTCTGTAGGACAGAATCCAGATAAGAAAAGCTTGTAAAACAAGACAAACACTGATAACCAAAACATTTTCTAAGTGATGTTCCTTTATCAACTTAAGACTTTATGTCCTGGAGCTGGGTACTCCCCTGGGTAGACAATTATGACTGTTCTTTAAAAGAATAGACAAGTGGTGAATGAGCAGACTAGCAATGTTCATATTCTGTTTTCAAAGATGGCAACATTCTTGACTTTTTGATGTAATATTCCAACTAGATACTGAGAAATGGTGCGTGGAGTTTCTTTCTTTTAGTACCATTAGATTTGCTGGAGATCAAGGGCTTATTTCAGTTACTTATACAAAGATGTCAATTGTCATTGAAATGTTCTATAGCATCCAAGATACCCTAAAGGAGCATACATTTATAATAGTCTCTGAGGAAAAAAAATGGCTTCTGCAGTATTTTATTGGGTGTAGGTGGCAAGGTTTTGGAGGTGGGGTGAGGGTGGGTGGGCGTACATGTCTGGTCTCTTTGAGGAGAATGCCATGCTGGACACAGCTTGTTCCAGCTGGCTCTGCAACAGATTTGCTGCAGGACAAAGCTGAACACATTCGCTAAGTTGGTGTCTCTAAACGAACCAGAAGAAGAAGTGAGCCCTTTTGCCTGCCACAGTAATTAGTAAACAATTTCCCTGTCTTTAACTCAGCTCATAAGCTTTTTCATTCTTACGGACAGTCAATAATGGCATGAAATTCAGCAAAGGTAAATGCCAGGTACAACGCCTCAGACAGAGTAATGCCATTCACAAGTACAGATTGGTAAATAAGTGGCTAGAGATTAGTTCAGCAGAAAGGGATCTAGGGGTGCTAGTTGACAGTCAGCAGTGTGCCCCAGCAGCTAAGAGGACAAACTGAATTTTGGAGTGTATTAAACACAGAATAGACAGCCAGTCAAAAGAGATGATTCTCCTTTTGTATTTACTGTTGGTACAGTCTCACCTCGAATACTGTATGCACTTCTCAGCTCCACAATATAAAATGGATATTACAATACTTGAAAGTGTCCAGGGAGGACAACAAAGCTGGTAAACAGGCCAGAAGGCATGTCCTATGAGGAAAGACTGATGACATTTGTGTTGTCTAGTCTGGAGAAAAGGAGATTAAGAAACGATCTCATTGCTCTCTACAACTTCTTGAGGAGGGCAAGAGGAGAAGGTAGTGCCAGTGTCTTCTCCCTGGTAACCAATGATAGGATGCATGGGAATGGTACAAAGCTGTGCCAGGGGAGGTTTAGACTGGACATGATGAAAAATTTATTTACTGTGAGGGTGATCAAGCACTGGAACAGTCTTTCTGGAGAGGTGTTTGATCACAGAATCATAGAATTATAGAATATCCTGAGTTGGAAGGGACCCACAGAGATCATAGAGTACAGCTCCTGGATCTCCACAGGACCACCAAAAATTCAGACCATATGTCTGAGAGTATTGTTCAAAAAGTTCTTGAACTCTGACAGGCTTGGTGCCGTGACCACTGATCTGGTGAGCCTGTTCCAGTGCCCATCCATTCTCTTTTTGAAGAACCTTTCCCTAACACCCAGCCTGACCTTCCCGTTACAGCTCCATGCCATTCCTTGGCTCCTGGTTGCTGTCACCAGATAGCAGAGGTCAGAGCCTGCCCCTCCACTCCCTTTGTGAGGAAGCTGTAGGCCACCATAAGGCCTCCCCTCAGTCTCCTCTTCTTTAGGCCGAGAAAACCAAGTAACTTCTGGCACTGCTCATACATCTTCCCCACTATGCCGTTCACCATCTTTGTAGCCCTCTTTTGTATGCTCTCTAATAGTTTTATATCCTTTTTATATTGCAGCACCGCAAACTGCCCACAGTATGTATCAGTGTACTGTGTAACACTGGCCACACCATTGCAAAGGAGAGCAGGTCAATCACTGTACATGACTGGCTAGCAATGCTGTGCTCGATGCATCCCAGGATACAGCTAGGCCTCCTGGCTGCCAGGGCACATGTTGACTCACATTCAACTTGATGTCAGTGTTCAAGAGGAATTTGGATAATGGCTTAAATAATGTGCTTTAACTTTTGGTTAGCCCTGAAGTAGTCAGGTAGTTGGACTTGATAATCTTTGTAGATTCCTTCCAAGTGAACTATTCTATTCTATTCTATTCTGTTCTGTTCTGTTCTGTTCTGTTCTGTTTTGTTCCATTCCGTTCCGTTCCGTTCCTTTTTCTGCCTCCTCCTACGCAATAGAGGAAGGGGACTGAGAAAGCTATTGGGTGGAAGTTTGGCTGTTAGGCAAGGCTAACCCACATCTACAGGTAGAGACAGGACAGGGAAGCCTATGATGTTTGGAAAGACAAGTGCTTACTGTGGGCAACTGAATAAATGTTTTAGCCGATACAATCAATAGAATCTGTAGAGTTATTGAAATTACCAAATTATATCTGTTTTAGACTGGGATTATTTTTACAGTTCTATGTTTAGTTGTTGAATCACAACCTTACTCTCTATAAATCTAAAAGTAGCTGAACTAAATCCTATCCTCCATGTGATTTAGAGTGGGAATTCATGTCTGTCCTACCGCAGAGGAATATGCTTAATTTCAATCAGTTGGGCGTTCTGGTATAAGACATTTTGAGTGTCTGCTTATAAAGATGATCTCTTTATATTAGTTAATTATTTGAATATCAATTACAACCAAATGTGCAGATCACAGATTGACTGAAAAAGATTAAATCATGTTAAGATGATTGTCTTATAGCAGACATGTTTTCAAATCTTTGGTGTAGGAAAGTGAAATGACAAATTTCTAACTTCCTAAGAATATTATATGTTTAATTTACTGCTTTTTTTTTTTTTTTTTTTTAATATTACCTAAGGTTTGATGTCTGATTGCAGGAGAATACATCTGGTTGATAGTCTCAGGTTTACTTACTACTTGCATTTCAGCCTTATTTTCTTCTCTCCATTCCCTGCTGATTTGCTTAAGCAATTCTCTATTCAATAACTACTTCTGTGAAGTGCTTCTTTGCTGTCTGTCTCATTTGAAAGCTAAAGGAAACTGTACACTCAGGATTCTGTATTGTTTGCTGCAGTTTGTTTATAGCTATTAGATAAGAAAGAGAAGTGAGCTATTGATCCTTGTAAGTGGTTGTAGAATAACAGTCCTCAAAGATTCCAGGAAAGGAAATTTGTTCCAGAAACAAAACAGACAAAAAGGTTCCTCTTTAATCTTCCTACGTATTAAATTAAGTGTCATAGCATTAGGAGTTCAAAGTGCATAAGGAAGCATTATCATAATTCTATTTAGTAACTACAAAATTCTTTTCATACCTAGATGCAAAAGGATGGTATTAAAAAAATAAAAAGCATATTTATATTCATATTATAATAGGTGGAAAGATATTGTTACATTACTCATGGTCAACAGACTTTGGAGGTAAAAGCAAGTCTCTGACTTCCTGAGATTGCTGTCTAACAATCGCTCTCACAATATTCCTTCCTTCAAAATCTTTATACAGTACATGACAACAAATACTGTGGGGCATATAATTAAACATATTTTCATATTTTTCATTTAAATATCGATTATGATAGATTAGAAAGTCTGGTGAATGCTAATATACAGTTCTCTTCAGATATAAATAAAGTAGAAGACTTTTTTACTGGATTTAGATAACCTTATATTACATTTTCTGGGGTGAAATAACATCATTGGAGTTTGCAATGTCAGCAGTTCAATTTTATTTTCCCTTTGTGATGGATTGACCTTTGCTAGCTTCCATATGCCCACCTAGCAGCTTTCTCAATCTCTGTCCTCATACAGGACAGGGGAAGAAAATAAAGATGAAAAGGTCATAGGTTGAGATAAAGGGAGTTTGTTTAACAATTACCATCAGAGTCAAAAGCAATTCAAATAGAGGAAAATGGGTTTAATTTATTGTCAGTTAAAATGGATTTGGATGGTGAGACACAGAAAAACACTAAAACACCCTTCCCCACCTCCATCCCAACCCTTTCTTTCCCAGGCTCAGCTTTACTGTTTCACTCCTAATTCCTCTACCTCCTACAGCACGATGGACAGCACACAAGGTGGTGGGTTGGGGATGGAGTTGCGATTAGTCCAGACCAGCTCCTCTCTGCCACTCCTTCCTCTTCACACTTTTCCCTGCTCCAGTGTATCCCACCACAGGCTGCAGTCCTTCAGGAAAAAAAAAAAAAAATATCTTCTCCAGCATGGTCTCTCTGTGGGCCCATGGAACCCATTGGTTTCTTCATGAAATATCAATCTGCTCCTCCATGAGCTGCAGTGTGGATCAGCCCTGCATGACCCTTTCCACAGGCTGCAGAGAAATAATCTGTGGTCTCCTCCACAGGCTGCAGGGGAATCTCCACACCAGCACCTAGAGCGCTTCCTTCCCCTCCTTCTGGGTGTTCAGAAGGTTGTTTCTCTCATCTGTTTTTCCCTAATTCTCTTGCTCACCTAACTGCTCTGCAGCCTTTTGCCCTTTCTTAAATACACTTTCCCTGAGGAAGTGCCATCTTGGCTAATGGGATCAACAGTACCCTATGTTTAGAGGATGGCTGGAGCTGCCCAATGTTGGACACAGCCAGTCTCAGCCATTCCTCAAAGAGGCCATCCCTGTTGCCAGCACCTGGGTACCTACATCCAATTTATCTTCTTCCTTTTTTTTTTGAGAATTTAAATTAATATGACTTTAAAGTAATATGGCATACAGGGACTGCCAATTTCCTATGTAGTTGGTAGAAGCCTGGCAATACTCAGGTTGCACTGAGCCTCAAAACAGTGCAGTGAATTAAAGGATGGTAACATTATTACTAACATTACCTGATATTAGAGGCAACACTCCCATGCTTATACTGTTTGCTACCACAAATTACATGACCCTTTGTAGCATCTTAAAAATTTCTAATTTAATCACATACTGCTGTGTTTTCCTCAGAAAAGTAGACTCTGCTTAGTGATACAAGCCACAGTATGAAAAATCTGAAACCCTGCTTTTGAAATGAATTTGTGCATTTTCATTTCCAGTTATTTGGTTGCATATGTGGAAGTACAGATCTGACTGCCATCCTGTGCACTTTATTTTACAAATTACTAAGCACATTTTTAGGATTTGGACAATAATAAAAACAACTATAATAACAAATTGTTACAGTCCGTGTCAGCAGTCACGATGTACAGTGCGTGTAAGTTATAACCATACTCCAAGGGCACTATGCTATTTTACATGAGTGATTTAAGTATTTATGTCATATTGCATCAACAGTCAGGCAAATTTCATGCTACAGTGGAAAGATCCAAAGCATGAGCTCTAAAACCCACTTGTCTCAGATGATGTTGTCCAGGATGACAGGCTTTCTGGAAAGTTCTCCTACCCATTTCTAACATGACAAGATCCCATAACTTGGGAAATATATGAATAAGCTTAGAGCCTGATTCATTCCTTTAAGTCCAACTCATGGAGAAGCAAAGAGAATAGCTGTTTTTTGACTCTTTGTGACATATCCATAGCAGCTTTTAGCTGTTCTCATTTGCCATGAGAGTACTACTAGCTGAGCATGACTTTTGGTGCTAGCACAACATACTGGGATTTCTGGAAGAGCAAGCAAAGTCAAAGAAAGAGTCAGGGGAAAATAAATAAATAAATAAATAATAAAAAATACTCATACTTCCTTTTTAAAAATATTTTATTTTATATATTGATTATTTTCTTCAAGATTAAGTTAGGAAAAGTATCATTTTCATGGCTGCTAAAACACATGTATGATCTTACAGCTTCAGGTGCAAAATTACTTCTGGGATAAGAAGAAAACACCAAAAAACTTGGTAGGTAACAATGAAGATGGGTAAGGTAGTTCTTTTAAGTTTTGTGTATAATTTTCAGTTGCTTCTTTGTGTTGATAAAATTTATAGTTTACTATACCTAATTTTTAACAACGAAAGTAAATTTACATACCTCAGTTCAAAAAAAAAGAAAGAAAAAAAAAAGCCAGTGAAAAGATTTTAACTTTTGGTATTCTGCAGTTCTTGTGCTGTTCATGAAAGAATGTGAAATATATAGTCATAAAAAAAAAAAAAAGTCATCAAAAAGAGAAAGAAAAAGTTATTTTATACTAGTACAGATCCACCTAATAGCAAAATAACATCCTTTAGTAAAATATTATATTTTGTATCCATGGTCATGTCATAAATTATAAATAAAATTAGTTCAGCAGGGTCTTTTTATTTTCTACAGGTGGAAACCTTAATGCTAAGGTTTAGGTTGAAGTTGTTTCACTCTTATTCCAAGATCTTAGAATCATAGAAAATCGTAGAAAGATTGGGTTGGAAATGACCTTAAAGTTCGTCTACTTCCAAGCCCCCTGCCTTGGCCAGGGGCACCTTCCACTAGACCAGATTTCTCAAAGTCCCATATAACCTGACCTTAAACATTTCCAGGGATAGGGTATCCATAAATTCTCTTGGCAACCTGTTCCACTGTTTCACCACCCTCATCATGGATAATTTCTTCCTAATATATAATTTAAACCTACGCTCTTTCATTACCCCTTGTCCTATTGCTACACTCTGTGATAAAGATACCTTGTTAATATTCCACTGTTGCATTTCTGTTTCCACACTCAGTCATGTACTTGTTTCCCAACATAGTGCTATATGTTCCAGGTGTACCTTGTTCAGTTTACCATCTTTTCCACATTTGAATTCAGCTGCAAATGCTGGCATTTTTGCCCATTTGGGACTTTTCTTATTTTTTCTTCAGTGTTCTTCAAAGGTTAGATTCCCAATTGACCATTGTCACTTGGGAAGTCTCCAAGACCATAGTCTTTGAAGAGAATGTATGTTATTTATTTGTTTTCTAGAAATACCATCACTGTAAACAAATATCTTATGATATTGAATATTTATCAAAGCTTGCCATGCAGATAAGTATATGCCAAAACCAATGCCATTATAAAGATTGCTTTTGTTTAGCTTCGCACAAATCATAATTGCAGAAGATTCACAAGAACTTTATTAATAAAAGTATCCATTAAATAAATACATATATATTTAAGTCACTGTATGTGAGGTGTTGCTGGATTAAATTTCTTCTTTACATAGAGAGAACAATAACCTTCATTTTCTGTCCTAGTAATCTACCTCATCCCTTGTTGCTGCTGTTTTACAACATTTTTCTCTGTTGGAAGCAAATGATGGCATTAGTAAATATTATAGAATATTAAGTAAAAAGAAGTAAGCTAAAACATTGTAAATTCAATTCAATTCACTACATTTACTATATATTTGTGTATTTTTACTTTTTTTTCCCCCCTAAAACAATTTATTCTGTGTGTTTGTTTGCCCTGTAGTTAATAGCTTTTGAATTTTTTCACAAAAGTTACTTTGGTTGTTTAAATTGATGTTGCTATGCTGTATGATGATAATGTTTAATCACTGTGTATAACATCTTAATTTGACAGAGATGTAGAAGTCTCAAAAATTTTTACATTTCTACAAATTTCATAGAAATACATTTTGGCAAGATGAGAGTCACATTCGGTATTCCAGCTATGCACTGCCTGATTGCATCTAGTTAAATATTAAACACAAAGAAAGTACCAATTTTAGCCAGGTTTCCTGTAGAGCAAGGCTGTTTTAATTGTTTCTCTCTATGAATGCAAGTACCTTATTCTTAATCAGAGGTTTTGAATGTGATTGATTTCAATGTAATGTGACAGAACAATTGATGTCTCTTAGATATTCAAATTTATAGAAGTTTTATAGCAGGTAGATAGATAAAGAAAAAAAATAACTTTTGATCCTGATGGCTTTACAGATAAACATAGCAGCCAGCATATATTCGACAAAATATACTACAAAGAGAGATTGTGGGTCTACGGAAAATTCTAATATAATTCAGTTAAGAACTCAATCAGGCAAGATACACAAATACATGCTACACTAACCTTCAGCAGATCCAGGTTTAAAAAAAAAAAAACAAAAAAAAAAAACACACTTGTTTAATACATGAAATATAAGATTTTTAGAACATTTAGTTCACATATTTAATGAAAGAATTATTACCCATCCCTAGAGTAATCAACATGTCAATGCTACTACCATAGATTCTACTGTTTCTTTCCAATTTACTTTTAAAAAAATAAAGAGCTTCTTTCTAAAATGTCTGGGACTCAGCTGTCACAGATAAATCATATTCCTCATTATCACAGTTACTATAAGCAGTTTGAATGACGTGTCAGTGTATAGTACGGCTATGCCTTTGGGTTTGGAACCTGTCCTTTTAGTAGTCAAAAGGGTTGCACCTGATGACCTATCAAGCAAACCCCCAAAATAACTTGTTCAAACTGTATTTTATAAAACAATATGAGAATTGTTTGGGGGAGATACTGGAAACACAAATTTCTGTAATTCCACAGTTTTTATTTCAGAAATTGTGCATAACTTCCAAATTGCATTTTAGTACACTTTATTTTTCTTACAGGGAGTGAATCTTTTCAAGCTTCTTTTGATTTAGAGACAAAGAATTAGTAATGGGAAAATGGAGCTTTGAAGCTATAGATTTGATTCTCAGTTCTGTTATCCTATGTGGTCCTGGGCAAACCATCCTTTTCACTATGCCTATACGCAGGTATTCACAACAGTGTAGATTAAGCAAGCTGTGTCCATATGACCTGACCAAGTATAGGAAGCACTAAAAAGAATAAAATACTGCAGATGGAGCTGTACAATTTCCAGATCCAAAATGATGCTACAAAACAGGGAATTATGTGTTTTGCCTGTACTGCTAAAAACTAAAACTATACTGCTAAAAAATATATTAAACACCATTCTGCAGTCCTGAGACAAGGACTGCATCCACCCCACAGCCAAAATTCCTAGGGTTAATTCATTCTAATACTATCTAGATGATGGGGTAGAGTGCATCCTCAGTAAATTCACAGATGACATGAAACTGATGGTAGTGGCAGAAACAGCAGAGGGCCATGCTGCCATCCAGAGGGACATTGACAGGCTGGAGAGGTGGGCTGAGAAGAGACCAGAAGGGAAAAGTGTGACGTCCTGCACTTGCAGAAGAACAGCTCCAGTCATCAGTATGTACTGGGAGTCATGCAGCTGGAAAGTAGCCTGGCAGAAAAGGACCTAGGAGTCCTGGTGGACACCAAGTTGAACATGAATCAGCAGTGGGCTCTTGCTGCTAAGAAGGCTAGCAGTATTATTGGCTGCATTAGGCAAAGTATCATCAACAGGTCAAGAGACGTGATCCTTCCACTCTACTCATCATTGGTGATGCTGCATCTGGAGTACTGTGTCCAATACCAGACCCAAACCAGTACAAGAGAAGCCTGAACATACTGGAAAAAGTCCAAAGTATGGCTGTCAAGATGATCAAAGGACTGAAGTATCTCTCCTATAAAAAGAGGCTGAGAGACTTGAGACTCTTCAGCTGAGAGAAGAGAAGGCTTAGGAGGAATCTTGTCAATGTCTATAAAGACCTGAAGGGAATGTGCAAAAAGGATGGAGCCAGGCTCTTTTCAGTGATGCCCTGTGCCAGAACAACAGGAAAAAAGCACAAACTGGAATACAAGAGGTTCTGTTTAAACATCTGGAAGTGCTTTGAAGCACTGGAATATGTTTCCCAGAGAAGTTGTGGAGTATTCCTCCTTGGAGGTCTTCAGAAGCCATCTGGACATGATCCTGGACAAGTGGCCTTATGTGGTCCTTGAGAAGAGGGTTTGGACCAGATGACTTCCAGTGGACCTTCCATCCTCAACAATTCTGTGCTTCTGGACTACTTTCATACACAGTGTCTATTACCTGGGCCTCAATTTCCTGAGTCCCATGCGGACCCTTGCTCCCTTTCTTCTAGGACAGCACCACTATTTTTGTGCATTTTTCTACAGGTTCAATATGCTTGAAAGGATGTGACGACTTTTTTTTTTTTTTTTTAATATTTTAATATTTTAACACATTAAAAAGTTATTTCTGTAGTACAGATCAGGGGTGTATTGCAAACTTTGGTGATGTGAGAATCCATAACTGTCCTTGAGAAAGCAAAATCAGAGACCAATTCTGAAGGATTTCATAAGATAGAGAAAATCATTCAGATGAGTTCTTGTTCACAGTACCTTCTGAGAGCTGGACCCAAGGAGAACCTTCCCCAGAATGGGCCCCTCAGTTCAAGGGCAGGTACTGCTTGAGAGAGTCCAGCACAAGAGCCACAAAGATGATTAAGGGAGTGGAGCATCTCCCTTACAAGGAAAGGCTGAGGGAGCTGGGTCTCTTTAGCTTGGAGAAGAGAAGACCAAGGGGTGACCTTATTAATATCTATAACTATGTAAAGGATGAGTGTCAGGAGGACGGAGCCAGGCTTTTCTCAGTGACATCTAATGATAAGACAAGGCGCAATGTGTGCAAGCTGGAACATAGGAGGTTCCTCTTAAATAGAAGAAACTTTTTTCACAGTGAGGGTAACAGAACACTGGAACAGACTGCCCAGAGGGGTTGTGGAGTGTCCTCTGGAGACATTCAAACCTGCCTGGTTGCATTCTTGTGTGACCTGATCTAGCTGTTCCTCCTCCAGCAGGGGATTGAACTAGATGATCTTTCAAGGTCCCTTTCAATCCCTAACATTCTGTGATTCTGTGAATAAAACCTACACTGTTCTTTAGTTATAGAAAGATATATAAATATTATATATAGTCTGAACAGGAACAAGAAGAGAGTTAATATTTGAACAATGGAAATTTAGGGGCCTAAAATTTTGTCTAGCACGATAGGCAGGTATGAAATCCTACTGAAAAGAGTGTTCCAGGAGCTGAATCTTGGAACAATGAGCCACCATGAAAAAACACAGGGCTGGGACTGGGTTATCTGGGTTTCTCCGGTCCCTGAGGTCCACATTTTACCTGATTAGTCACTCTGAGTCATCTATTACCAGACTCTTATATATGCATGGTCTGTATATGACAAGCTCTTTCATAATACTGTATTACAGCATCTAGAATTGACTAAATTGATGAAATCTACAAAAGACCTTTTTGTTTGTTTGTTTGTTTCCTTTTCAATCAGTAGAAGTGTTTAACTTTTTGAGTATTGTTGCATACCCTGAGAGATTTTTTCTATGTTGAATTCTTTTTTTTTTTTTTTGAGCCAACCTAGTGAATTATTAGATTATATATATATATGTTAATATATGTTGCCACACATTTAGATTATATTTAACTAGATAACACTTTCTTATTCTACTTTATTTTCTTTAGGTCCTTATAATCCCTTTCTAGTCTTCTTTAGTTTTAAGTGATCTAAATGGCTGAACTCAATTTGAACATTTTTATAATTTTCTGAGCTAAAATTTTACATTTTCTTGTTATATGAATAACTTTATTAGTAATAGAGCCTGTGAAAAAAAAGATAAACACTTATACACTTAAACACTTAAACACTTATAAAAATCAGTCCTCTGATCTAATGTTTCTTAATGTGGCATTCCATAGTGGTTTTTATTAAAAAAAAAAAAAAAAAGAAAAGGAGAAAATGAGAGAAGAGAAGAGAAGAGAAGAGAAGAGAAGAGAAGAGAAGAGAAGAGAAGAGAAGAGAAGAGAAGAGAAGAGAAGAGAAGAGAAGAGAAGAGAAGAGAAGAGAAGAGAAGAGAAGAGAAGAGAAGAGAAGAGAAGAGAAGAGAAGAGAAGAGAAGAGAAGAGAAGAGAAGAGAAGAGAAGAGAAGAGAAGAGAAGAGAAGAGAAGAGAAGAGAAGAGAAGAGAAGAGAAGAGGAGAGGAGAGGAGAGGAGAGGAGAGGAGAGGGGAGGGGAGGGAGGGGAGGGGAGGGGAGGGGAGGGAGGGGAGGGGAGGGGAGGGGAGGGAGGGGAGGGGAGGGGAGGGGAGGGGAGGGGAGGGAGGGGAGGGGAGGGGAGGGGGGCGAGAAAAAGTTACGTATTTGCTCTTACGCTGTTCACAGGTCTCTAACAATAATGACCTGGACCTGTTCTGTTTTCACAGTCAAATTCTCTTGCAATTTCTATTCTTTCATATTCAAATAAATGTGTTTTTCCCTTTTGATATATTGCAAAAATGCTTTCAAATGATGTTAAGCATCTTACTGTGATTCTTTCAATTTCCTGCCAAATCTCTTGTAAATAATAAGATCACTAATTGGAAACACCTTCAAGGAAGTTCCACAAAATATTAGTTTGTGAGCAATGCGTAAGATGTCTTTACTGGAGCAAAAGTAACTTCTGTGCATCAGAGGAAAAGAGAGTAAATGTAAAGTGGTGACGTACTGAGATCTTTCTGGACAGAAAATACACAGTTTTTTAGTAAACTGCCCTGTGCATTCTTTTATGCTTAATATAACCTTGATGAAAGAAGCCAGAGCTCAATCAATAGTGGTTTCTTTAAACTGAGGTTCCTGAAAAGAACGTTTGACTTTTCTGTTTCTTTACAGACAAGTGACCATCCTCAGTTGGAGTTAATAGCTTTACTTTTCACCTCTTCTTTTTATTTAGTACAAGTACCTGCTGTGCCGTAGTAACTCATTTTACTCCGAAAGAGTTCCAAAAAAACAATAACACACAAGAGTTTTCAGTCACATGACTATAGAACAACCACTAAAATAATTCCTAGCTTACAGTTAACAGAGAACGAGGCAGCAATGAGATGAAAGGTTAAATGAGATTTTCAGGTAAGGTTAGATCCTCCCTCTTCCTCTGAAGAGCTGGATGCTTACTGATGTCTCTTATCCTAGCCATGTGTAGTGACATGTGAGGAAGGGGAAGTGTTTTGTTTTAGAATGCTTGTGGCTACCTTGTCTGTAACAAAAATAAATAAATAAATAAATAACAACAGAACAAAACACAAGAACAGGGATACAAGACTGCTGCTTCCTGATGCTGCAGAACTTTTAGAATAGCTCCGATATTTTTTCAAATTCTTCTTCATGTCTACTGAGTACCAAGCAGAGCTAATGAATTTGAGAAAGGGAATAATTGAACTTCTCCAATTACTCTATTCTGCTAAAGTCTTGTGATATGTAGTGATATATCTGGTCCTATATATGGCTTTTAGGTGTCTTCATTTCTTCCAGAACATTTGTCTTTGAAAAGACATTTTCATCCACAGAAATGTAGTGTCCTTTATCTTTTAAGTATGTCTTTTATTTATAATCTAAATCTCTGACCATTCAATATCATCTGTAGTGCCTTCTCTTTCCAATCTATAGTACTTTTTGCTTAAATAGGGCACACTGTGCTTTAAATTTCAGTTCTAAATGATCTATCTATGTATTAAAGTTGCATTTAAGCACTTTGTAGTGCTGGATAATTGATGCTTTAAGTTTCTACTGCCTTTCTGCTAGTGGCTTCTTAGGGTTCATTTGAAGGTAAAGCACCATCAGTGAGAGATAATTCTGGGGTGTTGGCTGAGATCTGAGCCTAACATAATTTACGAAATCTATTACTCCAAAAACCTGAATACATTTCCAGGGAGTTCTGCCAGGGTAACCAATATGTGGGTGTACTGTGGGTGCTAAGAAGTATGACTGCTACACTGTGTTAAAATCTCCACAGGTAAAAAGAACATGCATACATTGTTCAGGAAATAGTAACTATTTCTCAATTAAAGAAATGCTAAACATTCCAATTTACATATACTGTGGACACAGAAAATAAACTGGAAAATTTTAACACTTTTAAACAATTAGTGACAGGAAAGATCATGACATTTGTATAAATGTACTGAAAACCTGTTTAAGATATGTACATAAAGCCTTTTAAATTATTATTATATAACACATTAAACAACATTATATTATATCATAAGAATTACTTCTCTGTATGTCTCTGTATAAAATATTATAAGTTACCTTGGGGACAGCAGCATTTTATTATTATTAACAGAAGTGTTAAAAAAAATAGTGTTTTCTGTTACATTTTGCAAACCATAAGCACATCTGATACTAATCAAAATGAAGAATCTGTCTCTCTGCAAGTGATACAGTTATCCAAATTTAGATGTCTAGTTTCTCTTCAGATTATCTGAGACCTGCATGTCAGGTTACTAACTATAATGCAAGGTCCCTGACTTTCTGGAATGGAACAGAGAGTCCAGACTGGATTCTCTGGGGCATCTAAAATGTCATTAGGTGCCTAAATTGAGATAACGAAACCGTTCACTCTATCTGCTAGTGAATCTTAATCCAACTGAGTCATCCATAGGTTTCCCTGTACTGTGATTAGCAGGCTAATGTTCCCTGTTGCTCATGCTTTGCTGTGACCCCATCCAGCCAAAGAGACTGTTTAACTTGAAATTTCAGTGGTTTATCAGTTTTCTAAATATTTCTTTCAAAAATTGCCACTTCTTTTACACTACAGAAACTGATGGACAAGAAGAATATCCAAAAGGAATAAGTGGAGTTTACTCTGTCTATTTAGTAATCTGAGATATATCACTTTGTCCATCTAGAAACACTCAAGTAGGTGAGTTTACTTGGTTTGAATTTAACAGTGAGGGTACTTTTTTTAGAATTATCATATATGTATTAATATTAATAAATTAATATTAATTAATCTATTTTAATTAATTAATTATTATTATTTAATTTACTACTGTCCCTAAACATAACCACACTCAGAGAAGAACTACATTACATAATGACAAAAAGCCCATTTCCAATATGTGCGTCTGCCATCCTGATTATCAGAACATCTGTATTAACAGATCTTTGTTGGAAAACTTAATGAAAATTCTCCAGAAGCAAGACCTTATTCTGTTTTAGTGTGGCCTGCCCGCCTTCCTTCCTTCCTTCCTTCTTTCTTTCTCTTTTTCTTTTTCTTTCTTTTTCTTTCTTTCTTTCTCTTTCTTTCTTTTTCTTTCTTTCTTTCTTTCTTTCTTTCTTTCTTTCTTTCTTTCTTTCTTTCTTTCTTTCTTTCTTTCTTTCTTTCTCTTTCTTTCTTTCTTTCTTTTTCTTTCTTTCTTTCTTTCTTTCTTTCTTTCTTTCTTTCTTTCTTTCTTTCTTTCTTTCTTTCTTTCTTTCTTTCTTTCTTTCTTTCTTTCTTTCTTTCTTTCTTTCTCTTTCTTTCTTTCTTTCCTTCCTTCCTTCCTTCCTTTCTTTCTTCCTTCCTTCCTTCCTTCCTTTCTTCTTCTTTCTTTCTTCTTCTTTCTTTCTTTCTTTCTTTCTTTCTTTCTTTCTTTCTTTCTTTCTTCTTCTTTCTTTCTTTCTTTCTTTCTTCTCTTTTCTTTCTTTCTTTCTTTCTTTCTCTTTCTTTCTTTCTTTCTTTCTTTCTTTCTTTCTTTCTTTCTTTCTTTCTTTTAATTTAAGTCATATGACAAAGGCTGAGAACGTGCAAGGAAATTGGTTTTCAGCAAATGGCTGATCAAGGGCTCAGCAATATTTTCATTTGGAATTTGTTAGTAAACATGTACATGCATTAAGCATGCAAAATCACGGTTTCATATTTTGCTCATTGTTTTGACTGAGAAGGAACAGTAAGAGAGATCTGGGAAACTAAACAGGTGCTGATTTCTGTAGCATCTGTCATGGCTGTTTACTAAATCTGGCAAAAGCAGTGGATATGAATTGTAGAGAATTTGCACCATATATTCGCACAGAATAGGCAGCCAGCCTGTTGACTGGTACACAGATGGCTAGAGAAAGTATTAATCTAGCATAGACCTTCACTATAAATAGGTATGCCTAGGACTGTGTGAACAATTTTTCAGTAAATTCTCATTGTTTTTACATGAAGGATAAAAGAACAATTTCTTAAAAGAAAGAGGAAGAAATAGACTGACTCATAAAACTTCTCCTCTAGACACAAGAGTTCAACAATTTTAGGAAAAAAAAAAAAAAGAATCTGTGTGGACTTCCTAAGTAGGTCTGTTTAAGTTCTGTTATTGTAAAATATTTCAGCAATTTTGCAGTAACTGTGTTTCCCTAAGGTAAATAATTTAAGTTTCCCCAATGTAGATATTTTGCTTCTTTTGGATGATGTATACAATTATTTTTGTTATACACTTACTTTTTCACATAATTTTTGTCTGTCTATCATATTCCACAATAGAATCTCATGAAGTTGCTCTGATTTTATTCTGTAGTTGAAGAATTCATAAAGATGTGTATTTCAGAGTCACATTTTCCAGTATGTTAACTTAGATAACATTATTTTTCATTGTGCCATCACAGAACAGTCTTTTAATGAAAAATTGACTTCCTTAAACATTTAAGTCATAACCCAAACACTCAAAAGCTAAGGGCAGTCCTCTCTGACACCTTTGCCAAGATCAGAGGAAAAAGGAGTCAGGGAGGAAGTCTCTATATTTCTCTATATTTCTGGGGAATATTAAAGCTTTATTATGACAGAAAAAAAAAAGTAATGATTAGTATAAATGCAATTAATTTATTGCATTTGGATTGGCGATTATGGAACCATTGAACTATCATTTAAAGTGTGGCATTTTCTATAGTTATTTTGTTATTTTTCTTAGATATCACATATTCCCAAGAGCCTGTGTGAATTGTAAGTATTACTGCTTCTATTTTATATAAATTAAAGAAAGTAATAGGAAAGGCAGACCTCCTGCAGACTAAACTATGAAACTATTGTTCTTTCCCTTTGGTGATCAGTAAATAAGTCATAATGTCTAAAATGGGCACCTGTTACAGAACATAGTGGCAAAGCTCAGATAAATGAAAGCGGTTTCCCACTGAAAGGAGTAAATAATGCAGTTTATTGTTTAAAGTTATTCAGAGTGGTGGTCAAGGCAAAAAACAAACAAACAAACAAAAAAACAACTCACATTAGTGACATTAATGCTCTTTAACAGCTAAATAGGAGGTTTTGATATCTGTGCATCTTTTTTTTTTTTTTAATCAAAAGAATTAAAAGTTGTTCAGAGAAAACTCCATCTCGTCTCTGTCCGAGTTCTCACCAGTCCTCCCACCCATTCTTCCCCCCACACCCCAAATCAGTGTTCTCTCCTGATATGGCAATCTCTATTTCTAGGACTATTTCAGTGTCTCTTTGGAAGACATGCAAGATGCAGATCTTCACAGCTTTATTCATTTCACAGCAGAATTCTATCAGCATTTGTGAATAGACTCATTTGTATTCTGTCCTACTACTTCCAATCATTTAATTTACGTTACATGTGAATGCCATGAAAACATCAACAGTAGAGTTTATATCAACATGAAATAGTAGCTCAATTTCATGTGTCAACATCATTGCATGAGCATATCTTCACAAAATAATTCAGATAATATGGATCTTCAAGGGATCTCTAGTCCAGCCTCCTGCTCATAGCAGGATCAGTTATGAGATCAGATAAGGTTGCTCATGGCTTTCTCTATTTCAGTCCAGAAAACATCTAAAGGTGGTGAATATCTGGACAACCTTCTCCACTACTTGACTGTCTTTGTGTCTAAGAAGTTTTTCCTTATATTGAGCCCAAGCTTGTTTTGACTGTTGCCCTTTTTCCCTTGTTCTCCCATCACAGACGACTGTGAAGCCTAACAATTATTTGGAGGATGTCATGGATCTTCCTGGAAGGACACTAGCAACAGCAGAGGCAATCAGAATACATGGGCAAGTCAGTGTGAGCTATAACTGTATAAACTGTGTGGTTCATGTGTGCTTCAGTTTGCAACAGTAATCTGGATGGTCCACTGCCCTGAGCATGGAAAGAACGAATCAAAGAAATATAAGGTGAAAGGACTCCCAAGAGAGTTTCTAGTCCAGCTTGCTTCTTGAAGAGTGACTATTGCCAGCACCAGATCAAGTGAAGAATAGCTTTATCTAGCCAGGTCTTAAAATCCCTGAAGAAAGTTCCCACTGCTTTACTGCTTCTCCTATTGAAATATTTTCCCCTGATTCCCAGGCTGAAACTTTTATGTTGTGGCCTATGGCCACTGCATTTTGTGACTATTAGTCAATATCAATTAGGATTTAATTTTAATTTCTTGTAGTTGCCTTTCATTCCATGTATTTGTAGGCTGCTGTCAAATCACCTTGATAGCCTTCACTTTTCCAGACCAGACAATTCCAAATCCTTCAGCCATGGATTCACATATCTTCAGATGAATACTCAAACAACAGTATAGGGTTACTATATATTTTAATTTCTAATTGAACTAACATCAGGGAATAATCTCAATCCAGATGATAGCTCAGGACAAAATTATCATTTATGCAGTGTGGATGATCAGGTAACCAGCATATGGTGCTGTAGTGGGGTGCTTATGTGTTTGACCATGTATAAACTTTGATGCTGTCTAAAACAAAGTCATACTCATTCATCAGTCTGCAGTCCTTGGTCTGAAATCCTCAAATCAGAACAGGAAGAGGATGAATTTTCCATTGTAAATATAGACTGGTGCTTTGAATATTTTCCTTGATAGTTTCTCAGTTGGCAGATATTCAGTATCTCTTTTTGGAAGGAAATCTGGTATACTTTATTATGATAATATTTATATCATAACTGAATGTTATACAGCTCCAGCTTTTATACAGTTATTCAAATAAAACAAACAAAAAACCTGTCATTAGTTCCATTATTGTCCTTTGATTAATCGCAAACCTTTCAGCAGTTTATACACCAGTCAGACAAAACAAGTTATTCTCATGCTGCATTTAGTATTAGTACACCTTCACCTTGAATGTTGTGTTTAATTCTGAGCTCCACCAGTATAGAAAGGAAGGTAAAGTCCTTGAGAGCATCCAGAAGAGGGCGGTGAAGGTGGTAAAAGGTCTGGAAAGCATTTCCTGTGGGGAAAGGCTGAGGACACTTGGGTTGCCTAGTTTAGAGAAAAGGAGACTAAGAGGCAATCCCACATGGGATTGGCACAAAGCTACACCAAAGGTGGTTCAGATTGGACATTAGGAAAAATTTTGTTGATAAATACTGGAACAAGCTTCCTGGGAAAGTGGTTGATGCCCCATGTGTGTCAGTGTTCAAGAGGCATTTAGATAAAGACCTAATTAATATGCTTTAAATTTTGTTTATCCCTGAAGTATATCAAAGTTTACTAGTAAGAAATTACATATTAAAAGGTGTCTTCAATTTAATCTTGAAGGTAGATGTTTATATGTGGGCTAGTTATGTTTATTATCTTGCAATACAGTGAAGACAGAGAGGCAATGGTGGGGAAAAAATAAATAAATAAATAAATATCTAATACTAATCAGTAAATTCCAACAATTATAATGATATAATATAAAGTATATATGTATGTTATATAACTATATACACTTGATTTAAGTGTTGATCTCTAACTTTTAAATATCTACAGGTACAGAAGAGGATTTTTAGATTTAGAAAATCCATAAGGATGAAAAAAAGCCACACCACATGCAGTATTATTTGTACACCACTTCTAATAAATATTGAAATTAATGAGTGAATTTGTGATGACTTAGATTGAAATTACAAGAAATTGTTTCACTGGAAAAGTCGTTAAAGAAAAAGATAATGAACACATAACGAGTAGCAATGTGAGTAATTTGAACTGTGATGTTGTGCTTTAAGTTGTGACAGATTGACCAAGAAACAGAGTTTAAAACAAACAAACAAACAAACAAACAAAATGCAAGTATTAAACCCAGTTCTCCCTCTTCAGACATGACAGCAGATTGGCTCATTAACCATCTCACCAGACTTGACTGATATAGTAATAAAAACAGGTGTAAGTAGAACAAGCATATTAATTCTTGTTAGTACTGAAATTATGTTTAAAACTGAAACATTGTTTTAAAACTGAAACATTAATTCTGATAAGAGAGTACGATAAAAAACACCAGTCTCTACAGTTAATTCATCTCTCTTTAAAGTTCTTTCTCTGGTGAAGAACATTAAGATACCATACTACAGGAATTAGGTGTTTCTGATGGTTTGAGACAAAAATCAGATAAAATTTAACAGTGCAAAAGAATGGTTATACCTTTATAAAACTGTAACAATGCTGTAAACAAGAAAATACCTGAGGGGGCAGCTGATTGCAGAGAACAGTCAATACTACAAGAATATAAAACAAATGATCCTACAGTGTATCTGGAAATGTATTCCTACCAGCTCTACCACTTTCTTGAGCTATCACTATTTATGATAGTGCAAGCAGCTTTAGTTGTAGAAACAGGGTACAAATAGTACAAACACAATCCAGATTCTTCCTGGACTCCATGGAAGTAGATAATTGTGATTTAATGGCATGAAGCTGTGACAGGGAAGGTTCATATTAGGTTTCAGAAAAAGGTTGTTCACTGAGAGAGTGGTTGGGCACTGGAACAGGCTCCCCAGGGCAGTGGTCACAGCACCGAGCCTGCCAGAAATCAAGAAGCATTTGGACAATGCTCTCAGACATAGTTTCTAATTTTTGGGTGGTCCCATGCAGACCTAGAAGTTGTACTCAATGAATCTTGTGGATCACTTCCAACTCAGGATATTCTATAATTCATTGATTCTATTAATAAACTGTACAATTTTAATAATAAAAATAAGCCACTGGTCTAGCTTAGATACCTAACATTCGCTGGCTAAAGGTAAATGAGATAAAACATATGTTATGTTCATACTTGATCATAGGTTTTATTATGGTAGATTGATTCAACCAGTTGAAAGAAAAACTCAGTAAAATGACAAGAATTAACACTTATCTATAGTAATCATAATAATTAATAATGGGATTTTATAAGGTCTAGCAAAATAAATGTAGAGATTAGTAATAATTCTTATCAACAACTCAGCTAGGAGAGATTCTGCTCTTAGAATATCATATAATGTTCACTACACGACCAGAGAAAAATAAATCAGAACAGAAAGAAAATACAGAGAGCAAAACAAAAATGTTGTTCTTATTAAGCTGTGTTTTAGCCAAGAAGATGTTTGACCAAAATATAGTTTTGACTCCTTTTGCCTCTGGAGCCATTACTTTTGACCTAGGTTAAATATCATATTGCTGTGATTTTACGGCTTTCAGTTCTAGAATGTGGAGTTCTACTCTTGGCATATGCCCTGATGTTGTGAAGGGAACACTTTGGAGAAGGTGCTTTCAACACTCTACAGCTAAAGATGAGTCAGGAATAACAGAAAAAATCCTCTGAGTGGTGTTTTCCTTGTTGTCTGCATGGCTCGTGCATTTAAACAACAGTATATGTTGATCTGTTGTTTCTTTTTTTTTTTTTTTTCCTTCAGCTTAAAATAACAAAATCTATCTAAACGGTCTTTAGATTTATTATGGAGATCTTCAGTTAAAATAACCTTGTAAAGATCATTGGAATTAGCTTCATTCATTTGCCTTAGAGGAGAATTCAAGTGCAATCATTCCTGAGATTAACATAGATTCACATAGTTGTCCGGTTTTATGTGCTTTCCTATATTTTTGCTAGGCAAGTGGCTGAACATAAACACTGTAATATAGCAAATTTGTGTATATTTCATCTTGAGTATATAACAAAAGATTTAAATTCAAAAAGCAAGATAACTTTTAGTTTCAATGTTACAAACTGACAAAACTTTTAATCAAGCAGGCAAAAATTAGAAAACTATAAATAAATTGCCGAATGCTGAAATAAATTTTTTTTTTAGTGGCCTCTTTGCAAAAACTAAAGATTCTATAAATTATTCACAAATCTTATCAGGAGTTAATACACGTCTATAATAATTATAGCAAGGGTTTGTATAGAAATAAAATATATTAAATAAAATGTTGCTTTCTTGAAATCTTCTGTTGTAGTGACATATATCGATTGAAACGTGAGAATATCTTTTTTTTTCTTATACATTCTTTTAGCTTTATCTAATTGATTTACATTGATGTAGGCAAGAAGAGAATCATGTTTATGTTCTCAATATATATATTTTTATTATTTCTTATTTTTATTCTAAGGAACAGTGATTTTTACATAGTAAGAACCTTTGCAGTATGCTTTTTGCAATTTGACATAGAACATATTATACAAAAGCATTTTATATGCACATTGATGTTTATATTCCTATAGGCAGAAATGTGGGTGACATTGATAATTCCATATATAAAATGAAATTCTACTTACCACAGCTGCATTCTTGGCCTCTGTTACTCAGCCAGGAGGTCTGAAGTTGCCTTCCATAAGATCAACATATTTTAGATTAGTTTATGCTGGTCTGTCTGCATGTCTGTCATTCAAATACTCTCCCAAAGGAAGTTCATCCTTTCTTTCCCCACAACTCCCCAAGAGATTTCACTGTATTTTTCACACAAAAAAATCACATAAAGATAAAGCAAAAAGTGTTATTACAATTAAAATAACTTATAAATGTGACTTAAAGCCAAAGTTACAAAGTAATAGTTTAACTGAATTATAATCAATATTGATATAGTAGATATAACATCATGTTACTGATTGTATCATCTGGCAAATGCAAAAATCTTACTTGAAAACATAATGGAGAAATATGAATGTAAGATATGTATTTCAACAAAAAAAATAAACAAATAAAACTTGTGGAGGTTGGAAACAATGCATATTTGCTACTGGAAAAAGGAGCTTTTTTGGTTACTGCTCAAAAATTCACTGGAAAATTACAAACTTTTTGAATTAGATTTGAAAAATAAAATAAAAAATAAGTAAAAAAAAAAAAAAAAGACAACCTGCTAATAGACTGTATGCAATAAATAGAACATTGTACAATGAAAGAAAAAATCTGTTTTTTTTTTAAAGTTTTATCTAAAGGACTCTTTTGTGACATATTTTGAAACTTTCACACACACACACAAAAAAAGAAGATCTGAAGATGATCATTTGAAATATTTTTTCTTCTCTACCAAAAAAAAAAAAAAAAGTGAATTTCCAAATATAACCTAAATTCAGGATCAAAAACAAACAAGCAAACAAAAAACCCCTATTTTTCTTCATCTGTTCTGACCTTTTCTCAAGACCTTGTTGTTTATATCTTCTCTAGGTACCCATATATGTCCCAGATTTATTCCATATGTTCAGTTTTGTGGCATAAAAAAGGCCTGTTAGAGCAGGTCCAGAGGAGGGCCATGAAGATGATCCGAAGACTGGAGCATCCCTCCTAAAAAAGACAGGCTAAGAAAGTTGGTCTTATTTTGCCTAGAGAAGAGACAGCTCTGGGGTGACTCTATAGAGGGTTTCCAGTATTAAAAGGGGACCTCCAGAAAAAATGTGGAAAGTATTTATCAGGGACTGTAGTGACAGAACATGGGATAATGGTTTTAAACTAAAAGCTAGGTTTAGATTAGATATAAGGAAGAAATTCATCATGAGTGTGGTGAAGTACTGGAATAGGTTGCCCAGAGAAGTTGTGAATGCCTCATCTCTGGAAGTGTTCAAGGTCAAGGTGGATGAGGCTTTGGGCAACCTGACCTAGTGGAAGCTGTCGCTGACCATGCCAGATAGGTTAAATCTTTAAGGTCCCTTCTAATTTAAACTGTTCCATGATTCTGTAAGTCTATGATTCCCTTATTGAAGCAAAATAGTCATTACTGGCATATAAGGGACACAATGTGACACTGCCAAGAAGGTGCTGAAACTTTACATTTTAAGAGTACAAGGCTGCTTTCTGGAAAAAATAATGTCTTATTTTCTATTATAGGAATCATGAAATGTTGATTTGCAGCAGGGGATCAAAACTCATTCTGTTGAACTCTCATTGAACGAATGAGATCAGTTCTCTTCAATTTCATGTATGGTCCTGTCCTGCTTTTAGCTGCTATAGAGTTAATTTTCTTCCTAGTAGCTAGTATAGTGCTATGTTTTGAATTTAGGATGAAAATAAAGTTGATAACACACTGACATTTTTGTTGTTGCTGAGCAGTGCTTATATTAAATCAAGGACTTTTCAGCTTTTTTCAGACTGTCCTGTCAGTGAGAAGGCTGGGAGTGCACAAGAAGATAAACTGTCTTTGTCTCAATCCATTAATTTTACTTTTCTTCTAATTCTCTTCCCCATCCCACTGGAGGGGAGTGAGTAAACAGCTGTGTGGTACTTAGCTGCCTGTTGGGTTAAACCACAACATTCCTTTTGGTGTCCAACATGGGGCACAAAGGTTTGAGATAACAACAGATCTGACCAGAGTGTGTTAAAAGAAATTTGTTACAAGCATTATATTAGTTTAATAGTTGCTGGTCACAAAGCTGATCTTTTTGCTCTCAGAGTTGTTGTACTTGTTCTCAGAGTTGTGTTTATGCCACACCTTGCTGTCTGCGTTCCTTGTTGTGCTGTTTATCATCTCTGGGGTGCTGTTTAAGGTTATCATTTTGCTGTACCATTTAAAAATGGCTTATGATATGATAAAATTACCAGTTGTGAGATTAATCTGATATTTGTACTCAGCATTGACACCATCTTCATACTTCAGGAACCACCTCTTAGAAACTATTAATAATCACACTCTTCACCTTTTCTCCTTGGAGAGCCAATCTATGGGAGAGACTAAGAATGACACATTCCCTCACTCCTTCACCTTCCCTTTCCCCTTCACCTCTACCTTTCCCTCCAAGCTAGTTACAATAGCTCTTGAGAACTTTGAATACCCTTGGGAAGCTGAAATCAGCATGTTCTTATTGCTGTGTCTTCTGACTGTGTTTCAGGATTTGTTTAAGGTTAAAAAACTCTTTGAGAATACAATGCAGAGACCTGCCCGGAGGCTGGATAGTTAGGAGTGGCAGTGCATGGGGGATAGTATGGCAGTTACCTAGGACTGTGGGCACTTCCAGTGTTTTAGAATTTCATCACTGAATCCTTCAGAATCCTGAAAAACTATTAAAACATTTGGAAAAAAATGTACGGTCCCCCTGGCAATTCCAGGGGGACAAATTGACAAATCAATGCAACACTTT
The DNA here is from genome assembly GCF_964034855.1 of Anser brachyrhynchus. Lineage (NCBI taxonomy): Eukaryota > Metazoa > Chordata > Aves > Anseriformes > Anatidae > Anser > Anser brachyrhynchus. The sequence continues at coordinate 171,448,664 of NC_137694.1, read as the reverse complement.
GGAGCCTGTCCCATGCCTAATGAGTTCTGTTTAACACTATTCAGCATCCTCAAGAGGAAGTGAAGCTTTCTGGATCTGATGACAAAATGACAGGTGCTGTTGCCTCTCCAACCCCTGAGACAATGTGGTTACTCCAACCCCTGAAACAATCCCTGCAGCTAAAACAGAAAAAACATTCCCGGCTGGTATCCTGTACCGAAGAAACAAGGGATGTGAAAGTCAATTTGTTTAGTAACGGAAGACACTCCTACTAAAAAGGGGAAAGATTTATAAGTCTCTAGTGGCCTCCAGTGCACAGTGTACCCTGATGCCATCAAGATATAAAAAGACAGAACTCATCTGTATTTCTGGAGTGACAGGGGATCCCAACAACAAACTGTATTAGAGCCCAACTGGGAATGAGTGGCAAAAGCACCCCACTGTGACTGGCTCAGAGGCTCCATGCCTCCTTGGCATAGACTACCTCAGGAGAGAGTACTTCAGGGACCCAAAAAGGTACTGGAAGGCTTTTGGCAGAGCAGCATTAGAGACAGAAGAAATTAAAAATTTGTTTATTTTGTCTGAACTCTTGAAGGACCCTTTTGTTGTGGGATTGCTGAAGGTTGAAGAACGGAAGGTGCCGATTACTACCACAATGGTGCAACAGCAGCAATATTGCAGTAACTGTGACTCTCCACTTCCTATCCATGAGCTGATTCATTGACTGGAGAGCCAAGGAGTGATCAGCAAGACTCACTCACACTTTAATGGTTCCATATGGCCAGTGCAAAAGTCTAACAGAAAGTGGAGACTAACAGTGGACTATCATGGCCTGAACGAAGTCACACCACCACTGAGTGTTACTGTGCCAGACATGCTAGAACTTCAATATGAACTAGAGTCAAAGGCAGCCAAGTTGTATGCCACAATTGATCTTGGTAATGTGTTTTCCTTGATCCAATTGGCAGCAGCGTATAGGCCAAAATTTGCTTTCAGTGAAGGGACATCCTGTACACCTGGAACTAATTGCCCTAAGGGTGAAAGCACTGCCCTACCATTTGCCATGTACTGATCCACACTGCACTGGAACAGGGGGAAGCTCCTGAACACCTGCAGTACATCCACGACATCATCATGTGGGGTAACACAGGATAATAATTATTTGAGTAAAGGACAAACATAATCCAAATCCTTCTGAAAACTGGTCAACAAACCTTCACAGGGGATCCAGTTTTAAAGAATAAAATAGCAAGATGGACACTGTCAGATCCCAATGGATGTAATCGATAAAATTACAGCTATGTCTCCACCATCTAGGAAAAAAAAAAAAAAAAAAAAAAAGGGAAATCCAAGCTTTTGTAGATATTGTGGAGTTTTGGAGAACGCATATTCTGAATTGCAGTCTGATTGTAAGCCCTTTCTATCAAGAGATTCAGAAGAAGAATTATTTCAAACAGGGCCCTGAGCAATGAAAAGACTTTGAACAAATTAAACAGGAGAAAGCTCATGCGGTAGCCTTTGTACAAGTTCAAGCAGGACAAGATGTAAAAAATGTGCTCTGCATTGAGCTGGGGAGAATGGACCCACCTGGAGCCTCTGGCAGAAAGAGCCCGGGGACGCTCAGGGTTGACCCGTATGATTTGGCCCCACTTGCCGAGGCGATCGGCTCCGGGGCAGACGCGTTCTGCAGCAGAGCGGGGGATCGGGACAGGCAGGGCTTTTTTTCCGACATCGAGGCCGCTCGAGGGAGCCGCCAGGACCCGGCAGCCCCCGTGAGGGAGGCTGACGAGGTGTAGGCGGAGCCAGCAGCGCCCCCTCCCCAGCCATTCAAAAGCAGCCCCTAGGGAGCGCGAGCGACCAGGACCGCGGTGACCAGGGCAGGCAAACAGGGCGTGGCGTGTCAGAAGGGTGGGGCGTGGCAGTTTGCGCGGCAGTTCGCGCAGGCAGGGCGAGCAGGGAGGGTGGAGAGGGCAGAGTTTCCCCCCACCCATAAGAACAACATCTTTAACGGCTGTCGACTGCTAGCTGGGCTGCGATGGTCTTCACCAAGCAGAGCACTTTCTCTAGAAAGTCTGTGGCCACCCAGACTGACTGCCTGCTCAACAATGCGGCAGTTCAGGCCTCTGGGTGCAGGGACTGCCTGAGCCTGTTGCTGCCATCTGAGGGAGGCAGAGGCGCCGTGTGTGTGAGGTGCGAGCAGGTGGATGACCTGGTCCGCCTGGTGGCAGAACTCAAAGAGGAGGTGGAGAGGTTGAGGGCTATTAGGGAGTGTGAGCGGGAGATAGACTGGTGGAGTGACTCCCTGCAGGGCCTGAAGGAGAGGTACCAGAGTGAGACACCCCTAATGGGGATGGACCCCCTGCCCTGTCGCTGTCAGGCAGAGGGAGGGGACCTAGGAGCTGAGGAGGGATGGAGACAGGTCCCTGCTCGACCCTGCAGGCAACGCCCCCCCCTACCGGCCCCACCTTCCCAGGTGCCCTTACGTAACAGATTTGAGGCCCTGGAGCTTGAGAGACCGGTGGGTGAGGACGAGGTAGAAAGTCTACCCAGGAGGATGCCTAGGGCGAGGAAGCCAACTCCACGCCTCAAGACTGCCTCCACCAAGAAAGACAGAAGGGTAACCGTAGTAGGCGACTCCCTTCTCAGGGGAACAGAGGGCCCTATTTGTCAGCCTGACCCTACCCATAGGGAAGTCTGCTGCCTCCCTGGGGCCAGGGTCAGGGATATTGCCAGGAAGCTTCCCAACCTGGTTCGTCCCTCTGATTACTATCCTCTTTTGATAGTCCAGGCTGGCAGTGATGATATTGATGAGAGAAGCCTGAAGGCTATCAAACGGGACTTTAGGGGATTGGGACGTTTAGTGGATGGAGCGGGAGTACAGGTGGTGTTTTCATCTATCCCTGCAGTAGCAGGGAGGGGTACCAAGAGGACACGGAAAGCCCACCTGATAAACACGTGGCTCAGAGGCTGGTGCCAACACAGAAATTTTGTTTTTTTTGACCATGGGGCGCTTTACTTGGCACCGGGCCTGATGGCCGCAGACGGGTCCCTATCTCTAAGGGGAAAATGGATCCTAGCCCAGGAGCTGGCAGGGCTCGTTGAGAGGGCTTTAAACTAGGAAAGAAGGGGGATGGGGCTGAAAGAAGGCTTGTTGGAGCTGTGCCAGGGGGAACAATGGCAAAGCCAGGGAAGAAGGCAATGGCCCGACTGAAGTGCATCTACACTAATGCACGCAGCATGTGTAACAAACAGGAGGAGCTGGATGCCATCGTGCAGCGGGAAGGCTATGACTTGGTTGCCATCACGGAAACGTGGTGGGACCACTCTCATGACTGGAGTGCTGCAATGTCTGGCTATAGGCTCTTCAGAAGGGACAGGCAGCACAGAAGGGGTGGTGGTGTGGCTCTCTATATTAGAGAGTGTTTAGATGTTGAGGAACTTGAGGCTGGGAATGATAAGGTTGAGTCCCTATGGGTTAGGATCAGAGGGAAGGCCAACAAGGCAAGCATCCTGGTGGGGGTCTGTTATAGACCACCGAACCAGGATGAGGAGACAGATGAGGAGTTCTACAGGCAGCTGGCAGAAGTTGTAAAATCGTCAGCGCTTGTTCTCGTGGGGGACTTCAACTTCCCAGACATATCCTGGAAGCACAACACAGCCCAGAGAAAGCAGTCTAGGAGGTTTCTGGAGAGCGTGGAAGATAGCTTCCTGACACAGCTGGTTAGAGAGCCTACCAGGGGAGGTGCCCCGCTAGACCTTCTGTTCACAAACAGAGAAGGACTGGTGGGAGATGTGGTGGTCGGCAACTGTCTTGGGCAGAGTGACCACGAAATGGTAGAGTTCTCTATTCTTGGTGAAGTCAGGAAGGGGATCCGAAAAAACGCTGTCTTGGACTTCCGGAATGCTGACTTTGAGCTGTTCAGGACACTGGTTGGCAGAGTCCCTTGGGAGGAGGTTCTGAAGGGCAGAGGAGTCCAGGAAGGCTGGGCGCTCCTCAAGAAGGAAATCTTAATGGCTCAGGAGCGGTCTGTCCCCACGTGCCCAAAGACGAGCCGACGCGGAACTAGATCGGCCTGGCTGAGCAGAGAGTTGTGGCTCGAGCTTAGGAGAAAAAGGAGGGTTTATAATCTTTGGAAAAGAGGGGTGGCTACGCAGGATGACTATAAGGCTGTTGCGAGGCTGTGCAGGGACAAAATTAGAAAGGCCAAAGCTCATCTGGAGCTCAACCTGGCTACTGCCGTTAAAGATAACAAAAAACATTTTTACAAATACATCAACGCCAAAAGGAGGACTAAGGAGAATCTCCATCCTTTACTGGATGCGGAGGGAAACTTAGTGACGAGAGATGAGGAAAAGGCTGAGGTGCTCAATGCTTTCTTTGCCTCAGTCCTTAGCGGCAAGACCGGTTGTTCTCTGGATACCTGGTACCCTGAGCTGGTGGAAGGGGATGGGGAGCAGGATGTGGCCCTTGCTATCCATGAGGAAATGGTTGGCGACCTGCTACAGCACTTGGATGTACGCAAGTCGATGGGGCCGGATGGGATCCACCCGAGGGTACTGAGAGAACTGGCGGAGGAGCTGGCCAAGCCACTTTCCATTATTTATCAGCAGTTCTGGCTATCGGGGGAGGTCCCAGTCGACTGCAGGCTAGCAAATGTGGCACCCATCTACAAGAAGGGCCAGAGGGTAGACCCGGGGAACTATAGGCCTGTTAGCTTGACCTCAGTGCCAGGGAAGCTCATGGAGCAGATTATCTTGAGTGTCATCACGCGGCACTTGCAGGGCAACCAGGCGATCAGGCCCAGTCAGCATGGGTTTATGAAAGGTAGGTCCTGCTTGATGAACCTGATCTCCTTCTATGACCAAGTGACGCGCTTGGTGGATGAGGGGAAGGCTGTGGATGTGGTCTACCTTGACTTCAGTAAGGCTTTTGACACCGTTTCCTACAGCATTCTCCTCAAGAGACTGGCTGCTCGGGGCTTGGACTGGCGTACGCTTTGCTGGGTTAAAAACTGGCTGGATGGCCGGGCCCAAAGAGTTGTGGTGAATGGAGCCAAATCCAGTTGGAGGCCGGTTACTAGTGGAGTCCCGCAGGTCTCAGTACTGGGGCCGGTCCTCTTTAATATCTTTATCGATGACCTGGATGACGGGATCGAGTGCACCCTCAGTAAGTTTGCAGCTGACACCAAGTTAGGTGTGTGTGTCGATCTGCTCGAGGGAAGGAAGGCTCTGCAGGAGGATCTGGATAGGCTGGAGCGATGGGCTGAGGTCAACTGCATGAAGTTCAACAAGGCCAAATGCTGGGTCCTGCATCTGGGGCGTAACAACCCCAAGCAGCGCTACAGGCTGGGAGAAGAGTGGTTGGAAAGCTGCCTGGCCGAGAAGGACCTGGGAGTACTGGTTGATAGTTGGCTGAATATGAGCCAGCAGCGTGCTCAGGTGGCCAAGAAGGCCAACAGCATCCTGGCTTGCATAAGAAGCAGTGTGGCCAGCAGGTCTAAGGAGGTGATTGTACCCCTGTACTCGGCTCTGGTGAGGCCGCACCTCGAGTACTGTGTTCAGTTTTGGGCCCCTCGCTACAAGAAGGACATGGAGGTGCTCGAGAGAGTCCAGAGAAGGGCAAGAAAGCTGGTGAGGGGTCTGGAGAACAAGTCTAACGAGGAGCAGCTGAGGGAGCTGGGGTTGTTCAGCCTGGAGAAGAGGAGGCTCAGGGGAGACCTCATCGCTCTCTATAGGTACCTTAAAGGAGGCTGAAGAGAGGTGGGGGTTGGTCTATTCTCCCACGTGCCTGGTGACACGACAAGGGGGAATGGGCTAAAGTTGCGCCAGGGGAGGTTTAGGTGGGATGTTAGGAAGAACTTCTTTACTGAAAGGGTTGTTAGGCATTGGAATGGACTGCCCAGGGAGGTGGTTGAGTCACCATCCCTGGAGGTCTTTAAAAGACGTTTAGATGTAACCCTTAGTGATATGGTTTAGTGTAGGACTTGTTAGTGTTAGGGCTGAGGTCGAACTAGATGATCTTGGAGGTCTCTTCCAACTGAGACGACTCTGTGATTCTGTGATTTTGGAGTCAGGGGTACAGAGGGTCCAAGGCCTGCTACACTCCAACAGAAAAGAGATATTGGCAGCGTATGAAGGGGTTTGAGCTGCTTCAGAAGTGGTTGGTACTGGAGCACAGCTTCACAAGCACCTTGACTGGTGCTGGGCTGGATGTTCAAAGGGAGGGTCCTCTCTACACATCATGCAACTGATGCTACATTGAGCAAGTAGGTCACACTGATCACACAGTGGACTCAAATAGCAAAGCCCACTTGCCCAGAAATCTTGGAAGTGATCATGGACTGGCCAGAATGCAAAGATTTTGGAATATTGGAATATATATAAACAAGGAGGTGATGTGTGTTGAAGAGACACCACTGTGTAATAAACTGCCAGAAAACGAGGAATAATATGCCATGTACATGGATGGATCCTGTTGTATTGTGGGAAATTATCAGAGGTGAAAGGCTGCTGTATGGAGTCTTACAAGTTACAGAAAGTGGTGAAGGACAGGGTGAGTTGAAAAAGTTTGCCGAAGTGAAGGCCATACAGCTGACTTTATATATTGCTGAATGAGAAAAGTGGACACTTCTCTGTCTCTATACTGATTTGTGGATGGTGGTAAACGCCTTGTGGTGGTGGTTACAGCAACGTAAGCTGAGCAACTGGCAGCACAGAGAAAAAGCCATATGGACTGCTGCATTGTGGTGTGATATTGCTGCCCAGGTAGAGAAAATGTCTGTAAAAGTACATCACATAGATGCTCACTTAACTGAGTTGGGTTACCGAAGAACATCAAAACAGCCAGAAGGAGGATCAGGCTATAAAGAATGACGTGGCCAGGTAGGTCTGGACTGGCAACATAAGGGTGAATTATTTATAGCTCAGTGGGCCCATGACACCTCAGGCTATCAAGAAAGAGATGCAACATATAGATGGGCTCGTGATCAAGGGGTGGAACTGACCATGGACACTTTTGTGCATGCTATCCATGAATGTGAAATATGTATTGTCTGGAAGGCTGGAAGCATATCGTGTTCCCCACGCCACTGCCAAGAGAACTATCCTTGGCCTTGAAAAACAGGTCTTAGGATGATGTGGCATCCCAGGAAGAACTGAGTTAGACAACAGACCTTATTTCTGAAATAATCTCATAGACACCTGGGCCAAAGAGCATGGTATTAAGTGGGTATATCACATCCCCTATCATGCACAACCCTCCAGAAAAATTGGAGGATACAATGGACTGTTAAAGACTACACTGACAGCAACAGGTGCTGGGACATTCAAACATTGGGATACACGTTTAGCAAAGTCTACCTTGTTGGTCAAAACTACAGGATCTGCCAGCCAAGCCAGACCTGCCCAATCAAAAGAGTTATGTACTGTAGGAGGGGATAAAGTCACTGTAGTAGATGTAAAGAACGTACTGTGGAAGACAATCTGGGTTGTTCCTGTCTCAGGAAAAAGCAAACCCATCATAGAATCATAGAATCTCCTGAGTTAGAAGGGACCCGTAAGGATCATCAAGTCCAACTCCTGGCACCACACAGATCTACCAAAAAATTCAAACCATGTGACTAACTGCACAGTCCAAACGCTTCTTAAATTCGGACAGGCTTGGTGCAGTAACTACGTCCCTGGGGAAACTGTTCCACTGTGCGACAACCCTCTTAGTGAAGAACCTCTTCCTGATGTCTAGCCTAAACCTCCCCTACCTCAGCTTGACACCATTCCCTCGGGTCCTATCACTGGTGACTAAAGAGAATAGATCGGCGCCTTCCCCTCCACTCCCCCTCATGAGGAAGCTGTAGACCACAATGAGGTCTCCCCTCAGCCTCCTCTTCTCCAGGCTGAACAAACCATGTGACCTCAGCCACTCCTCATATGTCTTCCCCTCTAGGCCGTTCACCATCTTTGTAGCCCTCCTCTGGACACTCTCCAACAGTTTCATGTCCTTTTTGTACTGTGGTGCCCAGAACTGCACACAGTACTCGAGGTGAGGCTGCACCAGCGCAGAGTAGAGCGGGACAATCACTTCCCTCGACCGACTAGCAATGCCGTGCTTGATGCATCCCAGCATACGGTTGGCCCTCCTGGCTGCCAGGGCACACTGCTGGCTCATATTCAACTTGCTGTCAACCACAACCTCCAGATCCCCCTCAGCGGGGCTGCTCTCCAGCATCTTGTTGCTCAGTCTGTACGTATAGCCAGGGTTGCCCTGTCCCAGATACAGGACCCGACACTTGCTGTCGTTAAACTTCATGCGGTTGGTGATTGTCCAGCTCTCCAATCTGTCCAGATCTCTCTGCAAGGCCTTTTGACCCTCAACAGAATCCACAACTCCTCCAAGTTTAATGTCATCAGCAAATTTGCTCAAAACACTTTCTAGTCCTACATCCAAATCGTCTATAAAATCATTGAAGAGGACTGGCCCTAAAATGGAGCCTTGGGGGACCCCACCAGTGACTGTCCACCAGCCTGATGCAGCCCCATTTACCACAACCCTTTGAGCCCTGCCCATCAGCCAATTGCTCACCCATCGTACAGATTTTTATTTTTTTTTTAAAGCTGTATACTGGACATTGTGTCCAGTAGGATCCTTTGGGAAACTGTGTCAAAAGCTTTACTGAAATCCAAAAAGATCACATCAGCTGGTTTCCCTTGATCGACTAGATGGATGATCTTATCATAAAAGGAAATCAAGTTGGTCAAACAGGACCTACCCCTCATGAACCCATGTTGGCTGGGACCAATGACTGCATTGTCCCCCAGGTCTGCTTCAATAGCTTCAAGGATAATCTTCTCCATAATTTTACCAGGCACTGACGTGAGACTGACAGGCCTGTAATTGCTAGGGTCTTCTTTCTTGCCCTTCTTGAAAGTTGGCACAACATTTGCCAGCTTCCAGTCCACTGGGACCTCTCCAGATTCCCAAGACTGTTGAAAAATAATTGAGAGAGGTCCCGCGATGATGTCAGCCAGATCTCTAAGCACCCTGGGATGAATCCCATCCAGACCCATGGACTTGTACGGATCCAGGTGGAGCAGCAAATCCTGCACACGTTCATGGTCAGTTGGGAGTTTGTCATTCCCACCATCATGGTCCTCCAGCTCAGGGCACCCGGGGTCCTGAAGCCTATCATCAACATTGAAGACGGAGGCAAAGAAGGCATTAAATGTCTCTGATTTGCCTATGTCCTTGTCTGTGAGGTGAAAAGGAGAAACGTGCTGGTGTCAGATGGTAGTAAGGAGAAACTTGGGGAAGATTACTGAAAAGATCAAGGGGGCTGAGAATAGACAAGGAGAAATAAAGAAAAGAGAAAAACCTAAGTCTAACACGGTGGAAATCCAATCAGGATTTGGCAGACTAATAGATTGGGGTGGGTACCCCCAATAAGGATCTTCATAGCCTTGATATTGTCTTATTCTAATGTGGTCTTTAATTACTGTTTTTTCTACCTCACCGTTGTCCCATCCAGGCAGGAAAGGCAACAGCTCTGGAGACTGCAGCTATTCAAAGATTTGTTTCATCTTCACTGTTCAGTGTATGTCCTTAGGCATTATTTACTGCATGTTATTGAAACACTTCTCTATATACAGAATTATTAATTTCCTCATAGACTCATTTCAACCTTCACTTCAGCTGATTCAGCCCTCAGCTATATTCAGTCCCTTCCCATTAGCTAAAATGTACCTTCTGATTTACTCTTTTCCCAGCTCTCCCTCTCAAATCATTCTTCCAGACCCACTAAATCGTTCACAGAGACTGAAGTTGCTGACTCCCAAGGCTGTAAATGAGTGAAGCTTTTTATTTTATTAATGTTCACTAATGGGTTTATTAATGCTCAGTAGATATTTCATTTCATTGGTTTATGTTTCCTCTTAAGAGCACACACTCCGTCGTCCTGAGCTGTGTTTTATTTTGAATTGGCTTGTTAGTGAAGTTCATTTGTCCTATGCCATTACTGGCACCTACCTTGTCAGGCTTCCTTTAAAATGAAACTGTGTCTCAACAACCTTGCCCTTGGTAAAATAAATAAGCCATAACTGTAGCTGTAACATCATTATCTGAGTGTGAGTCTGAAGGCCTTATGGTTTAATACGGTGATGCAGCCATTACCATTGCAACTTAGCTCTATTGTATTCACTTTGCTGCATAACAATGTCTGTTTAGCACTTGTCACTGGATAAAGGGTCTACAACTCCATCTCTGTTCTAAGAAGATTCCCCTCCTCCCCAGATAAACATTCCTTTAGTTTTTCTTGTTTTTCTGTCTCTGTCCTTGGATCCTTTGTCTTGCATATTCAAGATTCTTTCAGCTCACTGACTTCTAAGCAGAAAGCAGTGAAAGAAGCCAAATGTGGTCTTTGCAATGACAACACAGATGGTATTTCTAAAAACAGAAATTAGGGTTTGAAGAACATAACAAAATCATCTAGTAACAGCATTACTTGGAAGAAGAAACACATTTGCCACTGATATAATTACTACAGTTCCTTTCAAGTCAATGAGTCTTTAAAATGAGTATTGTTTCATCTATATTGTCAACTATAATTGTAGGACTGAAAGTTCTCAAGAAGGAGCTGCAAATAATAATAATACTGCATCTCATTTACATGCAATATATGTTTATTAATAAAGCACAAATATAGTGATATTCCTTGCCCTAAATGGGCTACATTTTTAATTCTGTAAATGAACAACTTTATTCAAAATGTCCAATCTCTAAATTAATGCAAAACTTACCAACAAAAAAATATTGTTTGTGCAAAATGAAAGTGTCACTGTACATCATTTGGGAACTTTGTGTCTAGAGAAATACAAAACTCTGAAAACTAGGTAGTTCAGAGTTATGCGCATGGTAACTCCACCTTAATTCTTGTCCTTGAGCAACGTCCAATATTTATATAATTACCATGGTTACTCAGCTCTTGCAGATGGTATGAACACTAGAGGAATAAGTCAAGTTTCTTTTCTAACAGTCCTTACATTTTCTTTTAGTGTAATCATAAAATCATAGAATGGCTTGGGTTGGGACTTGAAGATCATACAGTTCCAATCCCCCTGCCACCACACCTTCCACTAGATCAGGTTGCAAAAGCCCCATCCAACCTGGCCTTGCACATTTCCAAAGATGGGGCATCTACAGCTTCTCTGGGCAACTTGTTCCAGTGCCTCTGAGTGAAGAATTTCTTTCTTACAGCTATCTATTCTGTTTTAGTTTAAAACGTTACCCTTTGTCCTACCACTACATTCCCTGAGAAAGCAATATTTTATACTATTTATATTAAACAGGAGTTGCAGACTTCCGGAATGTGCTTGAACACTGGACTTTATTTATGATAAAGACCATAGAAGAAATGAAGAATTCATTTTAATTAACGGTACGAATTATTCAGCTTGGATTTTTGGTTTTGTTTCGTTTGTTTTGGTTTGATTGGGTTTGGTTGATTTTAGTTGTTTGCTTGTTTTTGTTTTTGCTTTTGCTTTTGCTTTTGTTTTAGAGCAGTTCCATGAAATCTATATTCAACATTATACCAAAACACTACTTCCTTGTCAGATCTTGATAATATTCAGAATGCATTCACAGCTCTATAACTCTCCCTGTAGAGATGTTATACACTTGCAATCTTCAAAAAAGTAAAAAACAAACAAAAACAAACCAACAAACAAACAAAAACACAAGCAAATATTAGCAGAGGCAACGTCACTGGAACAAGACCATAAGAATCTTAGAAATCTTCCTTTTAATGGGTTTGAAAATATTGTACCTAAATGGGGATTTGATTCTCTAGCAGAGTGTATGGCTTGAACTACACAAGTCATCTACAACTGTGCTGAATAGACATCCCTCCAGCTAGTGGTTTCAGTTTTGAACATTAATATAAATCTATTTTATGTAAAATCAAATAATCGAAGGGATCTCTGTTAGAAACTATGAAAGGCTCATTTTTTTTTTCACCATGCGTTTGTTTCTTTCTTCTAATTTGCCATCTTTTTCTCTCGGTATTCCTACTTCTCCAATTTAACAAAATCCTCTTACTTATAGCAGCCATTCTTTCTTACTTTTTTGTTTGTTTGTTTGTTTGTTTCCCAGATTCACATTTTCTTTCTTCCCCTTGCCTTTCTAAATACACAATAAACATTGTGAATGTCTTTCTTACCACTTTCTTACTGTCACAGTTGGAAACTGTTATACACTTCACTCTGAAGAGAGAAGCAGCAATATGATTTATTGATAACAAAGCTTAGTCCTAGCTTACTCCTAGTCCCAGACTTGGTCAATTGTTTATGTCTAAAAGATTATATGCATTATATGAATCCTTTATGCTGTTTAGTTAAGATCATAAAGTATGATCACAAAATACTATTACAACACATTAGCATGCTGTTACTTTCTTAATCCTGTTAACAACTATCTGTAGTGATAAGTGTCTTCTCAATCTGCAGAAGTAACCTTGGGAGGCATGCCTGCCCAAATGGAGGTCTTGGCGTGCAGCCAGCTGTCATGCCATGAGAGCTCAAAAATCATTTTATGGGGTAAGATGATTGAATTATAGACATTTTTGCATACAGTTGTTAGTTTCTTTCAAATTGGGTTTGAGTTGGACTCGATCTGCCCAGCACTGTGGAGAGTGGTGAGGAGTGCAGTGTTCAAATTATCCCTTGGCTATTTGTCTTCTGTCTCCCTCGAATTCAGGACACTACCATCATGACCAGGCACATCCATCACGACTGCCATTGTTCTTTATCTGCTTACTCTGGATGTTTTGCTTAAATGGTGGGATTGGCTGAGGAGAATACCATCAAACTCCACCCTGTCACTATAGTCAATTCATTTTACTTTACCACAAAGTGGTGGTTTGGTCACCTGTTGCCTCTATGCCATATATAGTATATTAATAACTTATGCACTTACAGATGCACAGTAAGTACACAGTGAAATATTGTCATTTGCTCTGCATTAGTTTGTATGGTTTGGGTGGTTGGAGTTGAATTATTTGTTTTGTCATATGCCAAATATTCACATACATTATGATAATAGACAATAGACACTTTAGTATTAAAGTTAGTAAAATCACAACTGTTTGAAGCATAGAATTAAAAACTCTATCACTGTTGGTGACTATCTAAAAAGAGAGTCCCACCAATGATGTTCTCCATCCTTTTTTTTCACTCTTTCCAGGACATGGTGTATTTCTTCTGTATCATGATGAATGGTGATTAGAGTATTTTGTCCATTATGTCAGGCACATTCTAGCAGTTAGCACAGGCCACTGTGTTGTAGTAATTTCTTCACCAGGCTAAGATTCATTTGGATGGTAGCAGACAATAAATCTTGAATCAATGTCTAATTAGATCACAATAACTGATAAAATGTAACAGGAGCTGAACAATTAAAGTCACATCCCACAATTCTAGTGAAGTTACAAATGCAAATACTTAAGTGATTACTTGTGTGCTACGGTAGTGTTATCTACAAATATAAAAAACACAAGGGTTTTCATGCAAGCACCTCCCTTTCTGATATATACTAGTACAGTTTCAGGGGGTTCATCAGGATGTGCTTCAAAATGACAAACAGTTAGTTCAGTGCCAAGATGAATGTCTTGGGTTTTGACAGTATTACTCTCACAAATAAAACTCTTTGCTGTTCCCATGCAACAGATGTATTAACATCAACTGTCTGCCATTTGTTTCCACGTTGTTGGGACTGTATTAAATGTTCTAATGGATAGAGTATGGTTCCACTGTGATTTAATACTAGTGCAATAGTTGTATGGTGTATGTCAAAGCACTGTGTAAGACAAAAATTTTAGCCTTATTGCTAAAGGGGTTATAAGTAAAATTGAGTAAGTGCCAACAGAACTGGAATTCCCTTTGAAATTTAGTTTCATTACTTTTCAAATTTCAGTGGAGAAGGTGCCACTTTTACCTTCTCTAATTGTTGTTGCCATAGATTCCATCCACAGTTGAACTTGGATAAAACTAAGGGCTGGAGAATCATTATCTTGGGCTACACCAAGTGCATCTACAATCAATTTATTGTCCCTTTTATTAATTCTTTCCCATTGAGGCCTATATCTAATTAAAGATATAGGTTAGTTCCCAATGTGAATGGAAAAGAGTGCAATGGATTTTCTAATTTGCTTAAGTCACTTGTTGTGCTTAGTTTATTTATGAGTACTTTAGAACCTAAGCCATTTAAAACTCCTAATCCTGTCCCTATAACACCAATCAGATCTCTCCTTGTTTGTTTTAGGGAAGTAGGAGTTGGAATGCACCAAGGAGAGTACACCATAACACTTGTTCCAGTGAGTCTTTCTCCTCAAACTGAAAACATGATATAATCTTTGCTATCTTAAAAACTCACATTTAAATCTACATCTTTCTCTATTTCAATTCTTTTTAAATTCCTTAATGATTTCTTATAATATCCATAGTGCTTTTCCTTTGGTCAATGATATCCACTTTCTCCTCAAAAGCAAATTCTATACTTTATACTTTAACTAAATTACTCTGTTCAAAGTAATTTATTGTTTTAGTGATTACTTCCTAAATATTTTCAAATATTCCATCCTCTCTATTCATAGCTAGCTACCTTCAACCTTGTTAAATAAGTTCTTATTGAAATATAGCCCTTTTTTTTTTCCCTATTACTGTGTTCATTCCAGTTCCTTCCACTAACTGTTCTTTAAACATGTTCTTCAGAGAAACCTTTACTTTCTTTCCAAACATTAAGGAATTATCTCTTTTTTACCCCACTAAAATATCTTCCACATTCTTACAAATATTTATGCATCAATCCAAATTCATCATTGATAAGCAGTGATCTTACTATGCCCCCAGAACTCCAAGTTTGAATAGAGTTTATATTCATGCTACGACACAGGTAAATAATTTGAATATTATCTTACATTCTGGAGAATTTAGTTCAGTATTTTTCTATAACTTCTGGTTCCTTTTCGAACATTTTGAACATTTTTCACATACATTCACAAATGCTCTCATCATTTAGCATTTTATATACTTCAACATTCATTCCCTTGTACTTCAGGAATGTAATAGTGCTCTTTTACACACCCACAGAACAATATAGTAAACATTTTCTTTCTCATCCATTAGCTTCACTATGTCACTTACTTTCCCTATTTCATTGGAATATCAGTTTTGCTACTTTTCCATTGAGTCATTGTTGAGCTCCATGATATCCTTTCCTAGAGCTTGTCAATGTAGTTTTAAACATTAACCCGACCCATTGCATCAACTAGCCAAGTATCAACTGCTCTTACCAGTTTAATGATATCTGCAGACCTCCTGATGAATTCTGATACTCAGGCTGTTTATAAAGATGGTAAGCAGCATCAGGTCCAATATTAATGCTTAAGGAATGTTCAAATGTTCAGGTATCTAAGTGAGACTCATAAACCTCCTTGGATTCTTCTTCTTGCCTTTCTTGGAGACAGGTGTGACATTTTCATTATTCTTGTCACCAGGATAACAGTGTCTTTCAAAGATGACAAAGAGTGGTCTTGCAATGATGTCAGCAAAGTCCTTCAGAACACACTGATTTATTCCATCACATGCATGTCAGGGCAAAGGTTCCATTTGTATATTCAATTCATCTAAGATTTCAACATTTGTGTTTGCTTTATTTTCAGTTATTCATATTCAGTCCACTACAGTTAATCATACTTCTTGTTCTGTTTTGTTTTATTTTGTTTAATTGCCAAATAATTTGCCAGTTATTTATGTGTTTATTAATTAATTAATTTATTTATTTATTTAACCAAAATTAAAAGCTAACCAAATGGTTAAAATATTTTCTGCTACTGGTAGCTGAAAATAGTTTGATTGTAAGATTCTAGGGCAAAAATACATTTTATGCTCTAGATCAAACATGGTAACTTACAAAAAAATAGCATATGATTTTCACATATGTGACTGCTGTCCTTAGTATGTATCCATGTTCCATGTTTTCCTTTCCTAGGGTATTGTTACTTCGATGTTTACTTGTATGTTGCATTCTCAGTAATAACTTAAGCTGAAGTTTTGTTGACTTACACCAGTGATTGTTTGGTATTGACTATTTTTTACTGATTACTTTATAATTGAAAATCAGTAGTTTGAAACTATATTTTTCTCTCACCTCAGAGGAATTAATAGTACATAGGAGTTATTATGTTTACTTCATAAAAAATTTACAGGTTTACTGAATCCTGAAAGTATCAAGGAAGAACAGAACAAAAAACCTAAGTGAAGAATAACAACAACAACAACAACAAAAAAAAAACTAACAAACAAAAAAACCCCACTTGATTAACTCACTACCCATGCAAGAAAAAGTTTCCACACCTCCAATAACCAATCACTTCAAAATTCTTATTATGAAGCTGTGAACCAGTGGTTAAACCAATAGCATTTGGTACTTAAGAAAATATCTAAGGTTGGGACACTAGAAAAAGATGCACACTGAATTTGTACATATTTCATGGGTCCTTGATATTTCTGAGGCTTTTCGGTCTTTCTACACATAAGAGGAGTGCAACTTGTCTTTCAAAAATGTGCTGTCATCTATACATAAAGACAAACACCTAAAGACTTAGATCTACCCTACTGAACTTTAGGAGCCTCACTGAAGCACTCAAAGTAAGAGACTGATCATGTTAGACTTTTTCTATAGTCAGTGGAAACTTGTAGGCACCTAGTGAGAATAATTTAGTGTGCATCCTCTAGATTGCTTATCTGTCTTCATTGATAGTAATCCATCTAGGTGTCTCTGCTTGAACAGGGGGGTTAGACAAGATGACTTCCAGAAGTACAATCCAACCTCAACTATTCTGTGGTTCTTTAAGTGACATTGAGAACATCTGACCTCCCATTTAATGTATTTCATTTGAAAAATGAAGAAACTTTAGATGTCAAAGCTAGAACTGAGAAATCTAAATGTCATCATGACAGATAATTTTTTTTGCTTTTTTTTTTTTTTCCAGAACCACTTCTATATCAATAAATAAATAAATAATATAAATAATATAGAAAATATTTCACATAGCTATTTAATTGACTACTACACCTAAAATAATGATTTTTAACAGTATTTGGATTAAAACTGTAATAGTTTCTTTCTTAGAGATATGATATGTGGTGCTTTCTCCCCTAAAAATTAGCAATGAAAGCCAAGAAAGTAATAAAATGAGGTATACAGGAAGTCAGGAATTCCCTGTATAGTTAAAGACTGATGAAAATGAAATGTAAGATCAGGCATTTGTATTTTTATAGTATTTGGAAGAATTCCATGTTTGCAATGCAATGTTTATTAAACAGCTTTATGTGTTTTATAATTTAAATATTTGTATGGAATCTGTTCTTTTATTCTATAAATTTATTCTTTTATTACGTAAATATCTTAAATATTTGATGTCTCGCTAACATAGAAACTCCTTGAAAACTTTCTATCCATATGTAGAATTAATTTGTCATGTCAGTACACCCATATTCAACATCTAAGCAAATACAGAAATGCCCTAAAGGCCCATATCATAACACTGAACTGCCATAGTTCATTTATTGTTATCATTGAATCATAGAATCATAGAATATCCTGAGTTAGAGTGGCCCCTTAAGGATCACTGAGTCCAACTCCTAGCTCCACACAGGTCTACTCAAAAATTCAGACCATATGACTAAGAGCACAGCCCAAATGCTGCTTAAACTCTAACAGGCTTGGTACCATGACTACATCCCTGGGGAGCTTGTTCCAGTGCGCAACAACCCTATCAGAACCTCTTCCTGATATCCAGCCTGAAACTCCCCTGTCTCAGCTTGACACCGTTTCCTTGGGGAATTATGTTATTTAATTACAAATTGTGTTTATCTATTCTTGCTCCATTTATCTAACACCACCTTCTGTAATGTTGAGGTCACAGACAGAAGAATTAAGATTCTAGGATATTTGTCAGTTAATTGTACAAAAATGTCTTTCTGAAATGAAAATCTCTTAAAACTGAAGTAAAGTTCCATTGTTACGTGAAAGTTACATTACAAAAAATGTGTTAGTACATATTCTATGACCATTTATGGTATGACTTTTACTTTCTGTGAATCACAGTCAGGATTCAGGACATAAATGAAATTCTATTTAACCTATGTTCTGTTATTTAATTTATTTAGTTCTTGTTTTAAATGTTATCAATGCCGTATTAATTCCTTTATTAGTCTTCGCAAAAATAATAATAATAATAAAATAAATAAATAAATAAAAGATATGTCAAATGTTATGCATTTGTGTGTTATCCGTGTTATCGATAAGCGCAGTTATGGTTACTTTCTTTGAAGCAACTTGCACAAGGATGACAGGTAAATTTACTTTTCAGATTTTTCAGTACTGAGTATGAGAGTAGTAATTATGATATAAAATAGTTTAAAGTTCTTAAAAACATTTAAAGGCCACAGAAGTAAGACTAAAGGCCAATTTAACCTAGTATTTTGTCTTCCACACTGCAGCCACAACCAAATGTCTAAGGAAGAGTACAAGAAGAGGGCAAGAGTGTATGACCTACCCACTCAAGTAGTACCCTCTTAGATTCCATTTCTAGCTGGCATTTTCTTGTAATTATCTATCAGTTACTCCAATGTCTTGCTACTGGATAGTAACTTAGGGTTCATAATTTTTAAAGCATGAAATTTAAATATGAAATTGGGAAACCATCCTTCCCTGTGCCTTAATTCACATTACATGTTGTAATAATTTCTCTTGTCATTAAATCTAAGACAATTTTGCCAACAAATGTATTCTAAGCAACAGTAGACACATATTTTCATTCTGCTTCTGGATTATATTTCAATGAACAAGTACCAAGCGTTATCAAGTGAATACCATGCCCATTTGTTTGGTTACCTCTCTGCCTGTAAGATTATTGTGTTTAAAAAAGTGAACATTAAATTTATATATATATATTTCTTTTGATATGGACTTCTGTATAGTGAGCACAGTACTAAGATAAACATTTCATATAAAACACTAAGCATCAGTCTATATTTGAAAAGTAATGATCTATAGTAAGTAAGGTCTAAGTAAGGTCTATGAGCTCCAGGACACACATGTACTGTGCATGTTTTATTGACACTGAAATGTATTATTAAAAGTGAAGTTACTAGAACAAATGAAGCTGTCTTTTAAACAGGATTAACTGTGAAAACGCACACATATCTCGGTCCCCATGTTTCCTGGGAAAGAGCCAGGACATGAATTTCCTGCATGTTCAACAAGTAGAAAAATTAATAATAGTTCTCCTATACATGTATATAAAGAGTGGTAAGTCTGATTTCCCTTGAAACGCAACAACAGCTAATAAAACAGGATGATTTGAGTGTTCAAGAAAAGCTATGTGTCAAGATAGACTGTGGAAGACCCTACACTGGAGTAGGGGGATCTGGCCTGAAGGAGGCTGCAGCCCATTGAGAGCCCCTGCAGGAGCAGACTCCAGCCCAGAACTGCCTGGAAAGGAGCCCACACAGGAGCAGGTTGTCTGGCAGGAGATGTCACCAATGGGATCCATGCTGGATCAGTCCACTCCTGAAGGACTACACCCTGTACTATTGGGCCATATTGGAGGAGTTCTTGAAGAACTGCAGCCTGTGGAAAGCCCACATAGGGTCAGCCTGGGAAGGATGGCATCATGTGGGAGGGACCTTATGCTGAAACAGGGAAAGAGAGTGACCATGAAGGAGCAGCAGATGATGAAGCGCTGAGGACTGACCACAATCCTTGTTCCTCATTCTTCTGCATCACATAGGGGGAGGAGATAGAAGAGAGTGGATGGAAGAGAAGATGTTTTTAGTTTGCTTTTAGTTCTCACTGCTTTAGTTTGTTAGTAATAGGCAATAAGTTACATTAATTTCCCTATACTCAGTCTGTTTTGCCTGCGAGGGTAATTGGTGAGTGATCTTCGTGTCCTTATCTCCAATCTTGAGCCTTTTTTATTACATTTTCTCCCCAATCTCCTTTAAGAAAAGGGGGTGAGAGAGAGAGGTGTGGTGGAGCTCATATGTTTGTCAGTGTGAAACCACTACAGAAAGTGTTAAAAATAATATATTAAAGAAGTTTTGTTTTAATTTTGAATGTTTATAATTATTTTTGTTACAATTTTTACCTTTTTTCTTTTTCTTTCCTCCACCTTTCAACAACATTTTTTGTTTGTTTTTCAAAAGTATTTTCCCTTCATTTTGGTTATTTTTAGGGACTGGTTCAGCTCAACTTTCATTTTTCCTTTTTTATGTTTCCAAATTTTCCTGGTTTCAGTTAGGATAGAGTTAATTTTCCTCCTAGTAGCTGGTAGGGTGCTATGTTTTGGGTTAGAATGAGAAGAGCGCTGATAACACGCTGATGTTTTAGTTGTTGCAGAGCAGTGCTTACACTAAGCCAAGGACTTTTCAGCTTCTCGCTCTGTCCTGCCACCGAGTAGGCTAAGGGTGCAGCAGGAGCTGGGAAGGGACAGACCCAGGACAGCTGACCCAAAGTTTCCAAAGGGGTATTCCATACCATCTGATGTCATGCTAAACAATATATAGGGGTGGCTAGCCGGGGTCGGGGGCCAGCTGCTCGGGGATAGGCTGGGCATCGGTCAGCAGGTGGTGAGCAATTGCATTGTGCATCACTTGTTTCGTACATGTTATTAGTAGTAGTACTATTATCATTATTATTATTATTTCCCTGTCTTAATAAACTGTCTTTATCTCAATTCACAGGCTTCACTTTCCTGTTTCTCTCCCCCATCCCAGAGAGGGAGGGGGGAGGTTGAGCGAGTGGCTGTGTGGTGTTTAGCTGCCGACTGGGTGAAACCACAACACAAATAAAAAAATTTCTAGACCAAGTTCGTTCTATTGCTTGCAATGGTGAAAGTGTCATCAGGTGAGGGATTGCTGTATCCATTTAGAAAATACTTTAATAGACTTTTTAAAAGATCTCATCTCAACTTTCCAATGTGAAAATAATTAATCATTCTCATCATCATCATGAGGAGAGAGACTTTCTGTAGAAAGAAAGAATGTTCTGCACACAAATCTCACTGCATCTGTTGTACCATCATCTCATCTTCACCATTTAAACCAGATCTGTTTGCTGCTATCTTTGTCTATTCATGTCAGGGAAAGAGAAGGCATTGGAATGATTATCAAGGACTGGAGGTTTATACAAAATGTAGCACAGGACTACTCCTTTAGGCAGTATTCTGTGAGAGTATCAGATAATAGTTGCTATTGAGCTCTATCCTGTAAATATTTTGTTTATGAAAAAATATGTAGGATTGAAAGAGATCATACATATGTTTAACTTTTAAATCACACTGAAATAAGAAGCGTTTCAAAAAAAAAATAAAAAAATTCAAGAACTGTACCATTGGTGATTCACCAACATTGATTTACATTATATAGCTGTTTAATACTAATATCAGTCATTTTACCTTCACATGGAAGCTCCTTCAGAGTCTATAACCAACTGAACTTCCAATGAAATGTTCTGATTGTTCATGCATTGTATTATGTTTTTATCAAGCTAAATGTCCAGCATACAGCTAGATAAAGATATAATACGATGGGTGAACAATTGGCTGACCGGTAGGGCTCAAATGTTTATGATAAATGGGTTTACATCAGGCTAGCAGCCAGTCACCAGTGGGGTTCCCCAGAGCTCCATTTTAGGGCTAGTTCTTATCAATGTTTTCATAAATGATTTGGATGAAGGACTAGAATGTGTTTTCAGTAAGTTTGCCAGCTGTATGAAGTTTAACAAGAGAAGGTGCTGGGTCCTGCACCTGGGACGGGGCAGCCCTGGCTATCCATACAGACTGAGGGATGAGATGCTGGAGAGCAGCCCTGCAGAGAGGGATCTGATGGTTTTGGTTGATGGTAAATGCTACAGTGGTGAAGAGAAAGTTCAATCTCTGTTAATGTTCAAAGTTCATAGTCAAAGTATGTGAGTCGTAAGATTTTTTTTTTTCCGTACAGTATTTTGAGGTGCTGTAAAGGATTAATAAATCAAGAAAATAATATATATATAAGACAATATAAACAACTTATAAACATTTTATTAAATAAGCAGATTAAATATAATAAATATAGTACTATGAAATTCTCTTTTTGAAGATCATTTTAACTGTGTTAAATAATAATTTACTAAACTAAAACTAACTAGTTTTTTTGCATCAACAGAAAAAGCACTTTCCTACTGGAGCTGAAAGTGATTTATTTATTTTTTTTCCTGGATACATAAATATAATTATTTAAATGGTGTTAGATTTGGCATGAGTTAACTGTTCTCCTTTCTGAAGACAATACTAATTAGTTATTGTTGGAAACGTCACACTGGACTGGCTGGACCAACAACTTTATTAAAGTCACAATTTTCAAAAAAAAAAAAATTATATACATATATATATATATATAGGCAGCAGTCCCTGACTTTATTTATTGTCTCTGAAAATATTTTAATCTCGTTATCTTTTTAGCAATCAATTTTTTTTTTCTTTTTTCTTTTGTAATAGATTCTGGAAAGGACACAAGAGGGTAAATACTGGATATACTCCTCTTAAAGCATTTTGGACACGTTGGCTCTTCAATTCTATAAATTATGAACAAATAAAAACTTTTCCTACACTTGAGGAATAAATTTGATCAAGATAAAAGTGTTATGCATCAAAACAGCCACATAAGAGCTCTTGCACATATATAAATTTTAATGGTATTTATGAAATTTGCTTTGGCTTATTTAGAAGTCATGCCTAAAATATCTTATTTTCCCTTAAAAAAAAAAAAGAAAAAAAAAAAGCTCTGAAAAATTCATTGTGCACATGGGCAATTTTTAAATTTTGCCAGGCTACAAGTTACTGAATCGCTGAAAACACAAATATAAATATTTGTATATATAAATAATATTTAAATAAATAATTAAATAATATAAAGAAAATTTATTTACAACTTATTGTCAGCATTCACTACTGACCTCTGCTTGGTATTTGCAAGAATTCTGATATACTCAATAACTTAGAAAGCTATATTTGCATTCTGAGGCATCTTATGTTTCCATAAATACACCAACAAATACATCTCAAGGTATTCTATCTTTCACTGTGAATATCAAACTTTAAACACCTAGATTCTTTCTTGAATCAGTTTTGCACTAAGATAACCTCAATGAACTGCTTACAAACCATTATGCATAATACAGGCAAAAATATAAGTTGAAAATAGCAAAATAAGATATGGGCAATTTTAAGTTGCTCTGAGACGCTTTTATGAGACCAGATAATAATAGTGTGTGGAAACACACTGAGGTTTATTTAAACTCATGTTGCATTAAGGGGTGTAGCCGATTAACCATTACGGGTCCGGTCGGATTCAGGGTACTGAACTATCACAATCACAGATTCACCAATAATGTATAACCGCCCTTACTCTAGTTGCACTCAGTGAGAACTATCATGGCTAGGAACAATGCAGTTAAGTGCAATTTATTACAGCAACAGGTACACAGGTTCTTTGGATTGCTGGTGATAGTTACTGGCTGCAAAAGCAAGTTAGCATGCATGAAATACACAGGTGCACAGCCTGGAAATTAACACATTAAAAGGCACAAAGACTCTATAGAGATTTCTAAGTTTCCACAGAGACACATGGTATAACCAAGTGTTCAAATCTCACCCAAAGGTGTCTCAATGGGGGGGGGGGGGGGGGGGGGGGGGGGGGGCAGGGGGGCAGGGGGAAGAGAGGCTCAGCCCGTCAGCTGATCCTAGGAGTAAGGAAGGTCCTCAGGATGGTGTATTCCCTTGTGATGGTATCTCCCCTGACAGTGGTATCTTCCCTAATGATGGTATCTTCCCTAATGATGGTATCTTCCCCAATGATAGTATCTTCCCTGACATCCCCTCTCCCTTAGGCCAATTTATATTATTTTCTATCCTTTAAGTGGAGCTTGAGTGACTCTAGTCTAGCATATCTTAGTTATGATTGGTGAAAAGTTTTCCAGCCTCTGTTTAAAGGTATAGGCTCCGAGAAATTCAGAGCGCATGCTCCGTGAGGGGTGGTCGCACCTTGGAGGAGGGTAGCTTTTGGGATGGAGGTGTGTTTTGGTATTATAATGATATTATAATGAGCAAAAGTACACTAGAGTGCAGCATTTGTCAAAACATGACAGGTTGTCGGCTCAGGGTAGCAAAAAGTGCGACTTATTGGTCTCGGTGTGTACAAGAACAATCGAATCCCCACCTGGTCACAGAGCCTAGCCG
Source organism: Anser brachyrhynchus (assembly GCF_964034855.1). Lineage (NCBI taxonomy): Eukaryota > Metazoa > Chordata > Aves > Anseriformes > Anatidae > Anser > Anser brachyrhynchus. The sequence continues at coordinate 171,424,359 of NC_137694.1, read as the reverse complement.
TGGTGTCTCCACTCCACTCTATGCCCCATACTGTTCCTTCGAGCCAGCACACCAGGTTCCCCCAGCATGATAGCATCTAAGATTGGAAACCTAGGGAACGCTCAGGTAATGCAGCTACGCCCTACCCTGAAAGCCTCTTCAATATTGTACATTTTCTTTAAAATGTGAATATTAGTTTTATTTTACTAGTTACTTTAGGCAATTGTACCACATAATCCACCCTGTGACTATAGTCACTCAAGCTTCACGACATTTGGAATATGTCGGGGATATCACATGCATTCTCGGGACGAGGTTTATCGAGTGTATGTACATTGTGTAGGGATGTTAAATGTTTCATCATAATCCAGAGTTTAACATACAAACTAATTGCATAATACAATGAGTATTAACAAAACGACAGCAGGGTGAAGCATCTTGTTGAAGATTCCCATGGCAGCTGGTGACCATCCAAAGTGTCTCACCAACGGTGTCTCTCATCTCTCTTTACTCTTTCCATCACTCGATGTGTTTCTTGTGCATCATGATGGACAGTAATCAGAGTCTTTCGTCCATTTTCTCGGACTTGTTTCATCAGCCACTTTAAATCTTCATGTAACAGCAATTTCTTCACCAAGGTAAGGTTCATTCCAATAGGAGTAGGCGGCAGATGAAGCAGAATATAATGGGGTGCAATAAGTTGACAAGAGGTTACAGGAGCTGAGTAACTAAAATCACATCCTAGAATTTTGGTAAAATTACAAACACAAACATTAGAGTGATTACTGGTATCTACAATTATATTGTCTATGACTACAGAATCACAATGGGTTCTCATGCAAACACAACCTTTCCCAATATATACAAGTACAGTTTCAAGGGTTTCATTAGGATGTATCTCAAAGTGGAAAATATTTTGTTCAGTGTCGAGACAAACGATGAGATTCTAGATATCTCATGTAATTACATCTAGTGTGAAAAGACTTAACCATTTTGGCAGCAGACCATACCTTCATCTGGTTGAATGCAATTGTTTTTATTAAAGCAAATGTTAGCTTATAGCAACTCAGAAAGTAATAAAATTGACACTTGTCTTAATAAAAAAATACAACGTATAAAACCTTTGCCCTCAAGCTGTATATCAAACTAATCAAATACTGTATTCAGAAGTCTTCTTTATAATCAAAAAAATATATATGATTCAGTCACCTTAGAATGGTTATCATACTTCCCTGAAATGTTGTTTCAAGTGCTTCAGATCAAAACTGGTAAATAAATGACCATAACTCAACTGAAGTTAATGTCAGACCACTTCTAAGCTCTTTTTTTTTTCTTCTTTTTTTTTTTTTTTTCCCTTTAGCTCAGGTTCAGGTTATCAAAAGAAGAATGAAGAGTCATAGACTTCTCAAAAATTTTCTATTGTTAGAAGCACTAAATGAAAGTAAAAAAATTAAGATAAGTATATATTTTGTTCAGAAAACTGTGGGAAAGAAGGAATTTAGATATGAGCTAATTAGCAGCGGGAGACAATTTCCCATGTAATGGACATGATGAGATAAATTGTCTGACTTAATGGAAAAGACCACATCACTTTGTGATTGTAGTCTATTATTTGCATTTTAGAACCAGAAGTGATTGTGGACTGTTACTTAAAACATTAAATTAAAGCAGACTCTGAAAAATCTATCAAGGATAATATATAGAAGATTCTATACATAGAAGCGAACACTGTTTCTCCCAGTTTATGTATGAAATATGATGTAAATTAATTGATTCTGCATGTTTTTCAAGGTAGTACTTTTTTTTTTTTAAGTGCCTTATTTTTTGTTTGGTTGTTTCAAATCATTTCCATCATTTATCGGCAGTCCTGGCTATCGGGGGAGGTCCCGGTTGACTGGCGGCTAGCCAATGTGACGCCTATCTATAAGAAGGGCCGCAGGGCAGACCCGGGGAACTATAGGCCTGTCAGTTTGACCTCAGTGCCGGGGAAGCTCATGGAGCAGATTATCTTGAGGGTCATCACGCGGCACTTGCAGGGCAAGCAGGCGATCAGGCCCAGTCAGCATGGGTTTATGAAAGGCAGGTCCTGCTTGACGAACCTGATCTCCTTCTATGACCAAGTGACGCGCTTGGTGGATGAGGGAAAGGCTGTGGACGTGGTCTACCTTGACCTCAGTAAGGCTTTTGACACCGTTCCCCACAACATCCTCCTCAAGAAACTGGCTGCTCGGGGCTTGGACTGGCGTACGCTTCGCTGGGTTAGAAACTGGCTGGATGGCCGGGCCCAGAGAGTTGTGGTGAATGGAGTCAAATCTGGTTGGAGGCCGGTCACTAGTGGAGTCCCCCAGGGCTCGGTACTGGGGCCGGTCCTCTTTAATATCTTTATTGATGATCTGGATGAGGGCGTCCAGTGCACCCTCAGTAAGTTTGCAGATGACACCAAGCTAAGTGCGTGTGTCGATCTGCTCGAGGGCAGGAAGGCTCTGCAGGAGGATCTGGATAGGCTGGAGCGATGGGCTGAGGCCAACTGTATGAAGTTCAACAAGGCCAAGTGCCGGGTCCTGCACCTGGGCTGCAACAACCCCAAGCAGAGCTACAGGCTGGGAGATGAGTGGCTGGAAAGCTGCCTGGCCGAGAAGGACCTGGGAGTATTGGTGGATAGTCGGCTGAATATGAGCCAGCAGTGTGCCCAGGTGGCCAAGAAGGCCAACGGCATCCTGGCCTGTATAAGAAGCAGTGTGGCCAGCAGGTCGAGGGAAGTGATTGTGCCCCTGTACTCGGCTCTGGTGAGGCCGCACCTCGAGTACTGTGTTCAGTTTTGGGCCCCTCGCTACAGGAAGGACATGGACGTGCTCGAGCGAGTCCAGAGAAGGGCGACTAAGCTTGTGAGGGGTCTGGAGAACAAGTCTTACGAGGAGCGGCTGAGGGAGCTGGGCTTGTTCAGCCTGGAGAAGAGGAGGCTCAGGGGCGACCTCATCGCTCTCTACAGTTACCTGAAAGGAGGCTGTAGAGAGGTGGGGGTTGGTCTATTCTCCCACGTGCCTGGTGACAGGACGAGGGGGAATGGGCTAAAGTTGCGACAGGGGAGTTTTAGGTTGGATGTTAGGAAGTACTTCTTTACCGAAAGGGTTATTAAGCATTGGAACGGGCTGCCCAGGGAGGTGGTGGAGTCACCATCCCTGGAGGTCTTTAAAAGACGATTAGATGTAGAGCTTAGCGATATGGTTTAGTGGAGTACTTAGTGTTAGGTCGGAGGTTGGACTCGATGATCTTGAGGTCTCTTCCAACCTAGAGAAATCTGTGAATCTGTAAAAGAGATTTGGGGATAAAAATATTTTATGTTCACAGTGATGCGAAAATGAGATTACCACCATCTGTTAATTTAGTGGTGTGAACCTTTGTGACCATATTATTATTATTATTATTATTATTATTATTATTATTATTATTATTATTATTATTATTTTCTATACAGAGATAAAGATAAGCACAATATATCAGGTAATATACTTTAAAGTCCTACTCATTTTTTTCTTCTAGCTATGATTTCAGTCAAAAATAATAATAATAAAAAAGCTTATTATTAAAATATAATAGTATAAGCTGTTATATGTTACTATTAAAATTATAATTAAAATACCTATTGTGGTTCCATTCAGGAAACAGGGCATAGAGACAAAATGTGTTCACTTACCTACTTTACAATGTTGATTAAATGAGTCATGAATTCTGTGAGGCTGGACATGTCATCCCATTCTCAGAATTCATCAAGTGTATATGTAACCATTATTCTTTTTGAAAATACATGAATAGGAACTATTTTATTATTTATTTTTTTTAACATAGGTTTGCCTATTTAATAACATTTAAAATGTTATTTACAGATCTTCTTCTTCTAGTGTCTGTCCAATACATTTTAATAGGCCTAGAATACAAGTGAAATAAGGAGCAGCTGAGGGAATTGGGGTTATTTAGTCTGGACAAAAGAGGACTCAGGGAAGACCTTATTGCCCTCTACAACTACCTGAAAGGAAGTTGTGGGGAGCAGGGGGTCAGCCTCTTCTCACAGACAGCTAGTGATACAACAGGAGGAAATGGTCTCAAGTTGCACCAGGGAAGGTTCAGGTTGGAAATTAGGAGAAATTTCTTCTCAGAGTGGTTAGGCGTTGGAACAGGTTGCCCAAGTTGGTGGTGGAGTCACCGTCATTGAAATCAACGTTTTCAGATCTCAGTTCATCAGAAAACTGAGCAGAAAAATACAATAGGTGTATTTTGGCATAATTCATCCACTGTAAAGTTTAATGCCAAAACAGATTAAAAATAATAATAATAAAAAGAGTTTAGTAAAAGTAGAATCTAATACTTATCCTTAAAATAAATATGATTATAAATATATATATATATAAATAAATATAATTAATGTTGAATACAACAATGCATTTTCTATGACATTGCTCTAGCAGCAAATCTACCTAGATTTTATTAGATTATAATACCTGAAATTTAGATGACATTATTAGGGTTAAAAGGTTCAGTCTGTTTTCATTATATACAGTGTTGCAGACAAAACAAAATGAGAGTTCAAATGTAAATGAGATTTAAAAAAATAAAAATTGAAAGTGAGTTATGAATAATAATTTTTATATAGAATTATAGCCTAAGCACATGTAATTACAGCACAGCATCTGTAAGCTTCCATTAGAGTCAAGTGAGATATACTAGCATGGAAAGTTTTTCTTCTGCAAATTGCTGAGGTAATATGAGTTTATTTTGTTACTTATTTCCAACTGAAGAAGGTGTGCAAACACTGATTACCTTACCTTTGATCTCTTAAACATGTTACAAAAATGTTTCAAGCAAAAAGTGATCTTTTGGGGGTCTTTTCAGTTACAGCTCTGGGAAATGTAGGTTGCATAACAGAAATGTTAATTAGACAGGAGACTACATATTTTTAGCTTTTTAACTCTTGTCATAGCCATCTATTACACAAGGAACAAGTTGATTTTAATATTTGTTAAATTAAAAAATATTGCAGCAAGCTAACCTTGGGCCCTCATTTCCATAATTGGCTCTTGCATGCTGTGTGTTATTTAACACATTCGTTTGATTACTTCTAATTTTTTTTTCTGAAATTCTAAAGCAACACCTAACATAACCTGCATATTAACATTTCATTTCTTATTGTGCCTTTCTTCAAGTAGTCAGGTTATAGTGCAAATTACCCTTTTCATAACCAAGATTTCACTGAGAGATGTAGTTCGTAAAGTTATTTAAAAGAAAAAAAAGAAAAAAAGAGAGAGAGAGAGAAACATAAAGTTTTAGACATTTTCTCTTGTCCTTGGAAAATATGCAAGAAACTTCTATTGCTTAATTTTTAGTAAGAATTAATATGTAAATGCCCACCTTTCTGCTATAGATAAAAAATGTTATGATTTGCTGAAACCACTTAATTTTAAAGGGAGAGCAAACCTGAGTGTTTCTTAGTATGGAGATTAGAGTTTTTGTTCTCTTCCAAGTTAATTCAGTCAACCGATCTAAGCAAGTAGCTCTCTGTGCCCCTGGATCTTCAAGGCAAAAACAAGCAAACAAAAAATCAAGAAAAAAAAAATAAAAATCAAGAAAAAAAATAATATCTTTAGGTTACAGCATGACCATTGATTAATATTTCTGAAATGTCTACTTGACCTCTTAGGGAAAAAGGTGTCATAAGTGATAGTGTTCTGGACTGTATGTGTTTGATCCCAGCATGTACGAAAAGCAGATTATCCTATCTATGTTTCAAAACAACCTATAGGAAAAAATGATGGAAGTTTATATACTGTTATAACTATATCTGTGATTTGCCACACTAATTTATTGGTTCTGTTCACTTGTCCTAACAGTTACCTGTGTTCTTCAACAATGTAGTCACAAACATTACAAAAAACAAGAAGGTTTGGCTTTTATCTTTTACTAAATTGATCTGAGTATCTTATATTTATTTTTTTCTGAAATACAAAAATATACACTGTGTGATTATGTCAGGAATGTCCATTTATATGACTACAGCCAGATGATGATGATGCGATCAGAATGATTTGAAGTTTGTAACGAGGTTAAGTGAGGCTGGATTCTGTGATGAAGAAGAAATAAAAATAATAAAAAAGCAATAAAGCAGGAAATAAGGATATAAGAACCAGAGGAAAAGAGCTATATGTTCAGCCTACAAGTCATCATGTTTGTGCTAATTTATGCTGAGGCCTACCACAGCGTTTAGAGCAAGTTCAGGAAGATATAATGTTTCATTTGTTCATTGTTCTGGTTGTTCTGCTAAATGACCCTTCATAGGTTGTTTACAGTTTTACCAAGCCAATATATACAATCCTAAATATCTCTGTGCATATGTACATATTTAGACATTGCACATTTACTTTATAAGATAATATATATAAGATATGTATGTGTACATGTGTATATATAAAAGATCACCACTTCTATCAACAAATACCTAGCATCCAACATTTCAAATTATACTAGGACCATTTTATCTCTTCTGACATAATACAGTGAAATTTTGTATGACATTATAAAATAAAATCTTGTTTTCATAGTGAAAGCAAATAGTACGGACAAATTTTACTCTTTGCAGCAATGTTACCTCTATAACAATATGAAAGATTGTCTGTGTTACCATTTTACAGTCAGTATCGCCTCCGCTCTGCAGGAGCCCTGGAGAGTAAAAGCATGTGTCACAAACAGCTTTCTGTATTAAAATCAACACACTATCCTTCAGTGTGTTCTTAAGCTATTATGTTAATTTTATCTTTCTTACTAAGCGAATGTAAGCTGTTTCTGGTCACCGCCAAGATATCAATGTAAATCAAAGAGTTGAAGAGGCATTAATAAAATAGCATGAAAACAGCTGATTAATTATAACGTCTAATGAATGTGTACATGTTTTCATCCAACAATGGTAGTAATAGTTACCATTATTAGTAGTAATTAGTAGTAATATCAACAACATTACAAATAATTGTGAAGAAAAAAGTAGATTAGATCTATATTCAGTAGAAGAGTTTCAGAAATGTGTAAAATTTTACAGGTCTCTTCTGAATCACTCATGAAATTAACCAGAAAACCAATGTTTTCATCTGACTGAAAAGCGTCAGTAAGTAATGATTTTGAAGTGGCTTAAATCTAGAAAAAAAATTTGCTGTAAGTGGTTATAAGAGAATATTTTTTATTCTAAAGACTAAATTTCTTCCTCCCACCACTTGTTCACAGAATCACTTGTTGAAGCTTCCTGGACTGCAGCAGTCAAGAATATGGACATGACAAAGAAAGGGTGAATTTTCTTAAAGCAGAGTGGAAGGTTACATTTTATTAAGGCTTTCTAATTGCAGTCTTGAGTACCAAGTATACACTACTAGGAAATGTGCATGCTTTTAACTAAGATATTAATATCTATAATTAGAAGGAAAAAAAAATACAATTTATAGACTGTGAAAACTAAAAATTAAATAAAAAAATTGTCTTCAACTGACGTCACTGTGGTGGTTCAGGTATAAGTATTAGGTAACTTTTTATATGTCATAGTCACATATAACATATTTACTTTCATAAACCTAAAACTACCCATACTCTTTTACTTTTTTAAATTATTATTTATTTATTTATTTATTTATTTATTTTTCTGAACTAGACAGTAAATTTAGTCCTGTCTGAGGGTGGAAAAGGTAGCACTGGGAAAATTTTCAGGCAGTCATATCCTTTCTCAGAGGGATTATTTATATATTCAAATAAAACAAAAACAAACAAACAGCAAAAAACAGTTTTGCTTTGTGATTATAACATTCAGATGATTATATAGTCTTCTAAAGAATGATAGATGAGACTACATCTTCCTGGTAGCGTGGCATGAATCTGAACTATCTGGCTTCAATTTACAGAGAGAATAAATTGTTACTGAATTTGTTAGGTAAAATTAAAAATTTGCTGCGAACATAAAAGCTTTAATATTATGGCATATTTTGTGCCCTACTTTTCAATGACCTTTCTGGAATTACCTTTGGAGATTACAGCTGCAATTATTAACATGTGTGTGCCTGCCGAAAGATTTTTTAAGTGCCTGTGGCAGGTAATTTCCAAGAGACAATATCTCCACATGGGCAGTAATCTCATCATCAGTTGGCATATTTATTTTTATTTCAACTTTTTTATTATTATTATTCCCAAAATTTTCAAATTTAAGTGAGATCTCTCCTTGAGGGTATTCACTCTCTTCCTAACAAAATGTATGTGCCAGAAAACCTGAATCCTATGAGAAACAGGGCACTATTTAAGAAGTCTAGTACAGCTTTTTATTTCTTATCCTGTCTTTGTTCCTTCTTAAGACATAGAGTATATTCTGGGGTGCCTTGAGGCTGTGCTCAGAATCCTTCCACTGTTGTCACCAGGACTGCAAAAGAGAAACCTCTATTTTGCATACTAATCATACTACCTACTTTGTGATTTAGTTTCTACTTACTACTGACCACTTTTCTCTTTTGTTCTGCAGTATGAAATACATTTATTCCTTACAGTATAAAAAGCTGTACCTCACAATATGTAATCAATATAATGAGTGGAAATTTAAGCTGGTTTAGGTAATTTGTTTACACCAACATACTTTATCATAACTTATCTCCTTAGATATTGGTACATATAAGGAAACTATCATGAAACCAAAAGGGTACATCACAGACCAGATAAGGAACAGTACCACCTTCCTTTTTTTTTCTGCTATAAATGTTGCTCCTTCTTTCAAAAGTCTAAAGTGTCCATTTGTGAGATAAATCCTTGAAATGCTGAAAGAAGTGTGAAACAGTATATTCTATTAAATGTCATACTGCAAGTAACGGACTGGAGTGACTTTTCCATTAGCTTCCAAGGACAATTTACTCATTATGAGAAATCCATAGAACAGTTTACAACCTGTAGCAAGTTACTTAAGACTACTATATTTATCTGTTAAGAAATCTTAAAATATATGTTCTTCTTTTGGGATAATTCTCATCAATATAACAAGAATTACTGACAAGGTTAATTTACAGAATTTGCCCACTGATAATTGTTCATATTATACTGAAACTTTTAGTGTAGTATTCAGATCCTACAAAGTAGATGTCTAAAATATACGTGTAAACAATGTCTAAACTGTCCTTATGGTTTTATGAAAAAAATAATCAATGCAGTCATTAGCATTTAGAGAGCTATTCAGCTTTATATGAAGTACAGAGACTTTTCCTGGCTACATAGCTCTCAAGACTTCACTGACTAAGACCCGCTAACAAAGCATATTAAAGATAAAGCAAGTCAACTCAGCTTGAGGTTATTTTTTTTTTTAGGATAGACTTGTAATTTTTGCTTTCTGTTACGTGCTTTCTACTTATCTAGGATTTGTAAACAGATTAAGAACTGATTTATATAACTTTTCTTAATAATCTTATGAAATCTCACCCATTGTTTGCCTGAGAAGCTTTAGAGTAAAGCACCTTAGAGAAAATTGAATAACTATAATAAAAATATTCATTCAAATGATGTTGCTATCAAATTCTCTTGTTACTATTTACATGTCCTCAGAAAATATATTCTGAACAGCAGTACCCTGTGGCAAATATTGTGTCATTTGATATTTATATTACTCTTTTTTAAAAAAGCCTCAGATCACTTCTTATGAGAGATCTGTTTCAACTCAAAGTACACAAGCAGCTTGATACATTATAGCTATATAAATTATAAATATACAATTTAACATATTGTAATTTAAAATATACAACTTTAATTAATTATTCTCAATTCTTATGGCCTCAGAAAGAAAGAAAGGTAGGTTGATTTTCAAGTAATTTGAAAAGTAATGTTTAGGATAGCGCATATGTAGTAATACTGTGTGATCATACTGATTCAAGAAATAGTCACTTTAGCTGGTTTAGGAATGAAAATAACCTACTGTAAACATCCAGCCAGACCTCTGTTACCTCCTGTGTGAATCATGTCGTTCTTCAGGATGTTGATGGATGAGTCTCGGTTGGAACACTTCAATACCTGTTTGAAATATACTTTCTTTGAACACATTGTAGTCTCTTTCCAAGCCATAAGTACTTAGTGCTCTGTGAAAAGCGAATACATCTTTCAAACCACTATTTGGCTCTGATATGAAGAAATTACTGTCAAGGTTAATTATCCCATTCAAACCCAGTTCTCACCTGAAGGCTTTCCAAAACGTTTTCAAAGTACCAGAGAAATTCATTTGCCAGACAAAGTGTGTGATATGCATACAGATGTGTGAGTATAGAATTCATCATGTACTTAGGTTCCTAAATTTTGAATGTGAAAAAGATATATTTTCAGCATTTGCAGTTACCTATGAAAGCCTAATAATGATGTGAAACTGGTGATAGGAGATAAGAAGTTATAACAAAAACATCTCTGTAAACATTTTACTAAACTCAAAATGATGATCACTTTTGTGCAGTCATTATCTTTTGCTGTACCTGCAGTAGTTATCTTTTACTTGTCAGTTGGCTAGTATATTTCATGGGTCCATCTGCTAACAAGTTCTAATTCGATAGTTTCAGAATTATATTAAAATGCAGAGAAGTATACAATCAAATTCTCATGGTACATGAAAACAAAGAGAAACCATGGTATGTTTTACCAAAAAATGGTACTTTTTTAAGATTACCAAGTTCAACATACAACTCCTTTGGAAGTAGATTATTGGAATAAACCTTTGAACTATAGTGTGTTGCTATTATAAAACAACTTAATTTTTATTTTTCCCCTTTCCTATTGTAAAGAGCATTTCTAACTTTGTAATTATATTTCACCCACAACATTCCTTTACTTGAAATGCCAAAATAAAGTTTCAAATAATCGCAATAAATTGTAAACAGATTCATAATATATGTTGTATGTGATAGTTCTAAATTCATCTTGTGTTTTTAACTGTCATCAATCAGGTTGCAGGAAGACTGATGAAAAAAATGGAATGTATTAAAGGTCAGCCTACTGCAAAGGACAATGTAGTATAAAAGTTTAAACTTACAAATGTGAATTGAACATTGCATGAGCATCAGGGTGGAAGGGAACTGCACTGAGCACAGTATAAATACATGGGTGCTGATGTACACAAATGCATCAACAGTTCTGAATCACATTCACAATTCAGACAAATAGGATGAAAAGTAGTACGAGCTCAGCAGTGCAGACAATTGTAAATTCTGAAGTTAATTATGTGCAAGCCTATAAGCTCTAACGAGCTGTATTTTCTCAAATGCTAAGTTCTCCAAAGAAGTAAGAAAAGACTGCATAATTCACTTTCAGTAATAAAAGCTTTCATCAATTCTCTCAAGTTCTGCTACAGCATAGAGATTGCTATGATTTTGTGAAACTTAAGAGTTTATTGGAGTGAGCATACTAAATCTTTTAAATCACAGTGATAGCATTTTTCATTTGGAGAGGAGTTGACATTACTTTTCTCTGATTTAACCTTGTTATCAGCTCTCACTGATATTGGCGGATTCCATTTGAAAATTCAAATACTGGAAAATGTGATATGTTTATGAAAATATTGTCTTGAGAACTGAGTTTCAGTTTAACACAAATTTGATCAAATTAATTTCAGAGAAGCTAGACCATTGAACAAAAGTAAATTGCTGGAGAAGAGGAAGGAAAATGAGCATGAGGAAGATGGGGAAGGAAGGAAGACCTGGAAGGATATTAGTCTTTCATTGTTTCATTACTTACTGACCTCACAAGCCACAGCTCTTCCTCTATCACTTTCAATAATTAAATTGGTGTAGCTATTCCTTTCCAATGCCTATGTCCAGATAATTCTGAGAACAATAAATCGCTAGCTAGACTTTCAAAGCTTTATCTGAGAAGAACTGAGGCATTAAAAAAAAAAAAAAAAAAAAGTGTTCACTTGATCAACTTACAAATTGGAGATTTTTCAACTAATGTTACAACAGAATTTTACTGATTATGAAGTAAAACATAAAGAAATGTTTTAACTCTTCAGGACTTGTATATATGTTTGGGTAGCATGTCAGGTTTTTTTTGCTGAGCAAGACATCATATACTCCGGCAGGGGGATTGGACTAGATGATCTTTCAAGGTCCTTTCCAACCCTTAACATTCTGTGATTCTGTGATTGTGTGATTCTGTGTATGGAATATTCCTTTGGTCAACTGAGGTCAGCTGTCCCGGCTGTGTCCTCACCCAGCCTCCTGAAAACCCCAACCTACTTACCAGCAGAGTAGTGTAAGAAACAGAGAAGACCTTGACTCTGTTTAAGCACTGCTCAGCAACAACTAAAGCATTGTTGTGTTATCAACAATGCCCAGCCACAACCTCAAAACACAGCACAACATGACCACGTATAGAATATAAATTCAATTCCAGACAAAGCTAATACCAAAAACAAACTTCAGAGATGTTTCCTTCTTTTCCCAATTTTTTATTCAAGGAAGAAATGGATTCCTGATATTATGTTCTTTAAAATGTCTTCTTTGGAGAAAATTTCTGACATTTCCTACAAAAACAGGGCCTTAAACATTTTTAAAAATTTATTTATTTATTTATTTATTTTAGAAATTTTCAGGATTGGAGCCCATAGGAAATTCTGACACATGTACAATTAACATAAGAATTCCCGTTGAATTTGATGAGGTCAGGATAGTACCTCAAGAATGAATGTCCAGAAAGAAAGAACAGAAATACTAGGGTATTGCAAAATTTTATTTCAACATTGCAGTGAAGTTTCTGTGTTGAGTGTTTGAATATGCAAGACTATGAACTATGTATATATATAGCATAGAGTTTAAGACAAAATAATTAATTAATTAAATAATCCTTAGAGTGGAAAAGAAATATGAAAGATTTTATTCTTAACTGTCTCCTCTGATTTAGCGATAATAAATCTGATTCCTTTGCATCTTTAGCCTGCCTTTTACATTCTGTGTTTCTATTTAAATTATAACTATACAATTGAACATTTATTCTTAGCAAACTGCAAGTTCAAAGTATGAAAATTATCTACGTAACCTTCACAATACTTTTCCAGGTGGTGCACTATTGTAATTTTACAGATGTAGAAAGACTGAACTGTTAGGAATGAATTTTATGTTTGTTAACAAAAAACAACAAAAGACCAAAACCTGTTCTTATGGATATTTTGGTAATACTAATACTAGATATTCAGTAATAGATGAACTTTGGAAGAAAGAGTGCATAGCTCCAGATATGCAGTTTTTTTGTGACTTTCCATATCTCTTCAGATATCTTCCAGAGTCTCTTTTGTTGTTGTCGTTGGTGGTGGTGGTGGTGATGGTGGTTTTTTTTGTTTGTTTTTTTCCTGAAAATCATGAACCAATGAAAAAAAAAAAAATCTTTAAAAGGCCATTTAGAGTCACAGAATCATAGAATATCTCAAGCTGAAAGGAACCCATAAGGATCATCGAGTCCAACCCCTGGCTCCACACAGGTCTACCCAAAAATTCAGACCATATGACAAAGAGCACAATTTACTTTGAATTATTGTTTTTACAGATAATTAATATAAGCTGGAAACACAACCAAACACTGCACTAAAGAACTAATGTAACCTCCTATTAGACCTATATAGTAACGTACATTAGACTGTTATCTATTGCAACAGTCACTTCTATAAGATGTTATATGATACTAATTAAATCCTGGAAAATAACTGTTATCCATCTGTATTTTATCAGATGTCTGCTGCCCTATTAATTTGCCCATATTCATCCTCCTTAATATTTGCTTTGCTGTTTATCCACATTACTGCTATTGGAGATTAAGGACAATCTTGCAAAAATCTTCATTATTCAATATTTTTATTCTCCTTTGAACATTTTCAGTTTATTAGTCATGGGGAATGGAAATGTACACATAAACAGTGAGTATTGAATTACAAATAGGGCTTTTGTCATTATTGCATATATGGAAAAATATTTAGAGATATTATTCAGTGAATATTTAGTCTTGTGCAAATTGGTTCATTTGAAGATATTCCAAGAAAGTGAAAGGAAGGATAAAATTCTGAGATAATTTATTTAGGGTCAGCCTGCTGTATTTCTCTGTGCCTCCTGCAAGATGACTTCAGTTCACACCAAATACAGTTTAAAGGATCATAGCCTTAGGGTATTACTAGAAGACATGCAATTGGAGTCCTGTCTTCAGAATAATTATTTATGGATGATGATGTGTGAGGAATAAAGAATGCAGAGTGATTGTGAAATCCTAGAGGACAAATGGGAAAAAATATATTTTTGTTTTTCAACTAATAAAGTTGTAACATAAAGTTACTAATAAGAGAATCAAATGCATTCGCATATTAAAATAAAACAAAACAAAACATTATTTTTCTGTGCAAGATGAAGGATAGTTTAGGCTTAATGTTCCTTTTAAATTAAATTTACATTATTCTATCTGCAATCGTTGATGATGATTCTCCAGAAACTAAGAAAAAAAAAAAGTGCAACTTAGTATGTTATAATTTAATATGTTCAATTTTACCAAGTAGTGATAATATGAATTTAAAATTTAAAAGGTATTAAATTGATGGTTATTGTCTAATCTCTTAGCAAATAAGTATTCTGGTAAGTATTCTAAGCATTCATACCAAATTTTAATAACATTAATTAGAATCTCAAGAGTTATTTATACAGCTTCTCATCACCTCATCTCAAAATAAACTCCTGGTGGGAAATATAAGACCATACAGAACAGTATATATATATGTGTATATATATATATAATTTATATTTATATTTATTTAGTCTTTAAAATAAAGGTTTCTTTAAACTTGTAATTTATACATTTGGATTAACAAAATTGGAACCGTCTAATGTAAAAATTTCCCTTCAAACACAACAGAATATTTAAATAAATAATATTATAGACATTTTCGTAAATAATATTTTAACTTGCTTTAAAACATAAGCTCACTACAAACAGAGATATAATAACAAATCTAAAATGCCAACAGTAAAAATACAGCCACCTCCTGAAGAAGCAACAAGTTTGAGTGAACATACCTCTAAACCTTGAAGAACGTGGTGCCATATCTTTTAAGAAAATGTGAAAATACCAGAAAAAAAAAACAACATATATTCCAAAGATGACAAAAAATAAATTGAAAGTAAAAATATTCATACATATACCTCAGTAATGTCTGAGTATTTTTAATTTCTGGTTTTTTTTTTAATTTTATTTCAATTTTTTAAAATGTCTTCAGCAATAAGGAAAAACATAATCCTATGATTATAGTTATATTCATTTTCCTTGAATATCTCCATACTGTTAAATAATAAATTCAGTATCAGACCTGGATCTTGGTTTTAAGATCAAGTACACTGTATTAATTATAGTTCACTGCTACATATCAATGTAAAAGATGCCAACAAGCCCCCCCCCTCCCCCCAAATTAATAGATTTAGTTCAATGAAGAAAATGGTCCAGGGATACTCTCTGATAAACAATGAAAACAAGAATGCATCTGTCTTCTGTGTAACACTCTCTAACATTATCTCAGTAATATTTTCACCTGCAAAATATGACTTTAAACCATGTTTTACAAGTTCCAGTTTCAGAAGGAAGGAAGGAAGGAAGGAAGGAAGGAAGGAAGGAAGGAAGGAAGGAAGGAAGGAAGGAAGGAAGGAAGGAAGGAAGGACAGAAGGAAGGAAGGAAGGAAGGAAGGAAGGAAGGAAGGAAGGAAGGAAGGAAGGAAGGAAGGAAGGAAGGAAGGAAGGAAGGAAGGAAGGAAGGAAGGAAGGAAGAAGGAAGGAAAGAAAACCAGCAAATTCTTAGGTGAACTGTAGAGATTTGAATTGCACGTTGAATGAAAAATGTATATACAGAAAAAAGAAAAAAAAAGTTTTAACTATTGCTGTGTTTCATTTTGCACTCACAGTCAGCTGACAGCCGACATTTGGTAGAATATGAGATACTTTTCTTGACTTTGGAACTAGGTATCACTTTCCAGGATGAAACATTAATCATTACCAATGTAGACACTTAGAACAGAAATTATATATATAGAAAATAAACTTTGTGTAACAGAAGAACGCTGTTTTCTGCAAAGATATCAAAAATATAGTCAATTTCTTTAGAAAATTTTCAGTCACAGCCTACTGTCTCACAGACAACCATGTGATCTTTCTCTATGCTAGTAGCTGAAATACACTGCACACAAGTCAGAGAGGTGTTTTAAATATGAACAATTTATGTTACACTGAACAGAAAAAAAATAGATTTAAGAAGTTCATAGTTTACTATAAGTGGAGATAACACAGAAGATATAATAGGTTACCCTTACAGTATCAGGAGTAAGAAAAATAATTTTGTAAGAATACTCACTGACATTTTTTGAAGCCTAAAAATCTAGTCCCATTATAACCAACATAAGTGTCCTTTATCTAACCAAATGTAGAGAGCTACCTTGTTGTTATAGATAATTAAATCAATAGCTAGAATAGTCAGATGCATTAGGATGTGTCAATTTTTACCAGCTGACTATTGAGGTAACTCATACTTTGATGTCCATAATGTGTACATATCTAAAATTAGATGAATCCTCTCCATTAGACCTATTTTGTCTGCTTACAGTGGAACATGTTGGAGAAGCAGACTTCTAAATAAAGTTCTTCATGTTTAAAAGGAAAGAGATTTAAATTTTCATTTGATTTAAATGTCTTCAGTATCTGAAGACATCTTCGTAGTAGTAGTAGCTGATAAGGTGCTATATTTTGGATTTGTGACCATGAAGTGTTGATAACACAATGATATTTTATGTGTTCCAGAGCCATGCTTACACTGAGTCAAGGTCTTTTCTTCTTCTCATGCTGGCCTGCCAGTGAGTTTGGGAGGAGATGAAGTCAGGACAGCTGACCCTAACTGACAAAGAGGTTCCATACCGTATGATGTCATGCCTACCAGTAAAAGCAGGGGGAGGGCTGTGTGCTTTTGGAGTTATGGCATTTGTTTTCCCAAGTAAACATTACACATGATGGAGCCCTGCTTCCTTGGAAATGGCTGAACATCTGGCAGCTGATGGGAAGTAATGAATTTTTTCCTTTGCTTGCATGTGAATCTTTGTTTCACCTAGTAAACTGTCTTTATTTAAACCCACAAGTTTTGTCACTTTTGCCTTTCTAGCTCTCTTTCCCATTCCTCCACGGGAAAGTGAGAGAGCAGGCATGTGGTGCTTAGCTGCCTATGGGATTAAGCCACAAAAGGATTCAATATACAAAATTAATTCTCCTCTATTGCATATCTGTTAACCTTGTGTTTTTTTGTTTTTGTTTGCTTGTTCCATTTTGCTAAAAACTCTATGCATCAATATTCTAAATGTATATCTCAAGTAAAATAGCAAAATTCTTCATTCCATTCCTATTTTATAAGCAGAATACTTCCCCATTGTACATATTCTCCATATTTTTTTTCAGTATGATGCTTCCAATGAATGACCAAGAGGCAAAATTTAAACGAGGTTTAGACTTATTCTGTAATAACAGTGTTGCATGTATTTCCTATGTCATTAATAAATTCTAAATAAAAAAGAATGTTGAATATATGTCAGTTCACAAATATGTTCACAATTCATACAAGAGTTTCAGTAGAGGGTTGAATATTTCTTGAGGTTAAGCTGATCTTGGAAAAATATCAAAAGTAGAATTTTTCTTTCAGATTTATATTGTTTTAGTACTTGTTTAATCTATCAAATATAACTAGACAAAGGATATGAAGTTAAAATTAAAACCTCCACATAGCTAGAATTTGAAAAGAGTTTGACTTGAACTAAAGGATAATAGAATCTTCAGGAAAGGGGAAAAATATCTTGAAATATAAATATGAGTACAAGTACACATTTCAGAAGGATACATGTGATATTTAATTTATGGAACAGAGAAAAAAATCAAGAATAAACAGGCTTCAAAGAAGAGTAATAGAAGACTGCTGAAAATAAACACTAAGCAATAAGGTAGACACAGATTAAACTTAAGATGTACCTAACATTTGCTGCCATAAAGATGTGTGGGTAATAATATGCAACCGCAAGAAGAATGAAGATTTGTTCTTAATTCCTTCAGAGTTCAATGCCAAGAATAAAACCCTTACCTTCCTGAGTACAAGTTTGCACAATGCTTTTTAAAAGTTCTATTTTAAAAGAGAGGAAAATAAACTACTTGAATATAGGAAAACAGATGAAACAACTTTGTTTTGAGGTAAAAAACAGCACAGAAAAATATGGTATTCCATTTTATTTGCAATTTAACTATTATAAAGAGAAATAGTTTATCCTGTTGTGATAAGAAATACAAAGAGAAAGAAAAACACAGTGAATCAGACACAGTGGCAGTTTCTGTTTGTAGTCATCTCATTTGCATGTGCCATGATGATAATCTGGTTATCAGGTAACATAATGAGTATTAGTCTACGGCCTCAAGCCTTAAGAGGTGTAGAATGGCTTACTGTTCATCTCACTCAGGAGAGTGGTTTACTTCTAATTGGGCATCCTGATTAGTCAGAGGTTCTATGGGAAATGAAGATAACTATACAAATCCATTGATAAGTAAGGAAAAAGTCTGAACTGGCAAGAAGTCTTTCTGCTCTAGTCAGAATATGGCTAGGTTTGAATTCTTGGGTAAGGAAATGACAACCTGTAGAAAAAGAAGCAAATAAAATGGAGAGGTGGCTGGGTGATGCTTAGCAAAAGAGAGAGTGAGAAAAAGGAGATAGAGGTCTTACCTAAGGCACACTCTAAGTGCATAAAACATAAAATCCTTTAAGTTTTCTCTCCCTGATGTTTCTCTCAGTGAAGAAACAACTTTAATTTGAAACATAGGCTCAGAGTAGCACCTACAACTTGACAGCTGTGTGCACTTCTAAAACTTTCAACTCAAACAAACAAACAAAAAAAGGTACATGAGAAAGAAAGACTCAGTGGGTGGCAAATATATGCATAAATATATGTACATATTTATCAAAGGGAACTTCTTCCAAGTGACAAACAACTGAAAAAGCAATGATGCTTCAAACTTCTCAAGAGATAAATTTGAAGGATATTGGGAATTGCAAGAGAGATGACTAAAGATTGACTTTAGAGCTTGTTACAAGACAAAATCTAAGGTCTTGCTTGATATGAAACTCTAGGAGAAACGCTGAAAACAAACTAAATAAAGTGATTCTTCACTACTAGATGGAAGACCAGTGGAAATTCTTGATTAATCATAGCATCATGGAATAACTAGAGTTTCAAGGGACTTCTGGAGATCTTCTAGTCCAAGACTGCAGTTGAAACAGCTGCTATTAGATCAGATTACCCAAGGATTTGTGTAATCAGGTTTTGATTTTCTATAAGGGTGGAAATTCTGCCAACAATGTCACCTGTTTTTTGGCAATCCTCATGATAAAACAAACAAACAAACAAACAAACAAACAAACAAATAAGCTAATGTTTTTTCTTTACCTGATTGCAATTTTTCATGTTCCAATTGTATTCATTTCTTTTTTGTCCTGCTGTTGTGCATCTCACAGAAAAGTCTGGCTCTGTGATATTTTACTTGTCCATGAAGGAAGTAATAAGATCTCTCCTTATCTTTCTTTTTAAAGCTGAGCAAACCCAGTTCTCCCAACCTCAAAATGCCCTCTGCAGATATCTGCACTATTGTTGCTTTCAGAAATGAAATACTGAATTAGATAGATTTGCTTTGAACAAGTATGGACATTCTACATTTTACTAACTGCATTAAGCTATCAGTTGTACAAGAAAAAGCTCTGAGAACTGGCAACCAGTACTAGAAAAAAAAAAGAAAAAAAAAGTGATGAGAAGTTGAAAGCAAATAAGCAAGTTGGTCACAGAGTGATAATTAAGAATTTTTTATTTGCACATGCTTTGGCTCCAAAAATCTACATTTGATATTAATGCATCCTATACTTTGCTCATTCTTTGACATAAATAATATTTTATATTCACACATAATGTCAGTTGTTTTATATAGTTTTTGTTTACTTATATTTTTTCTTGTTAATATTTCATTTTAAACATCTTGAATTTCACAGGTTTTCATTAAAACCAATTAAATGTTCTATTCTCACAATGTTTTTTTTGTTAATCTTTATTTAAATTCTTTCAGTTTCTTCTTTGGCCACTTTCACAATAAAATTTAAGGCTTGTTTAGGAGTTTTATTTTTTGTTTGTTTGTTTGTTTTTTGTTTAGTTTTGTTTTTTTTCTCTCTCTTCTACTATTCACTTTTCAAAAATCTCAAGTTTAGGATAAAATCCAAATAAAAACAACAATGAAACTACTATTTTTTTTAACTTTAAAATTTTGCAAGAATGTAAAAAAAAAAACACTTTAGAAAATTTGTCAGTAATGAAAAGAAAAAAAACAAATCAAGGCATTCATATTACGCACTAAAGGGAGAAAAAAAGAATGAGAGAATAAGAAAAATATGATAAACTTAGGTAAGATAATTTAAAATTTTAAACATTTTGAGAAAATTAAAAAAAAATCTGAAATATTTCTACTAAAAAAGATATAGAGAATATTTTTTCCTGATAAATTTGCCACTTACATCTTTGAGATATATGGAAACCTCAGTACCCAGTAGAATACTTCACTTTTTGAGATAAATACTACATTTTTGATTGTGAATCAGTTGAGCTATTGAGTTTCGGACTTGCCAAGGAATAACAGCATAATCACCACTATGAAACTATTAGCTAGTCATCTAGCAACATTTTCAGCCAGCAATATTTTCACATATAAATTCTGACAACAAGATAAGGAAAGAAAACTGGTATTTTGCTGTTTGCAGGTCAAAAGAAATTCCTTTATGTTATGGTAACAATTTCTTAATCGTGTTGTTCTAGATTTCAGCTTGTCTTTTAAATTGCTGTTATACACAAAGTGAGCTGGTTCTGCCTATAGCTGGTCAGAAGCTACAGAGATAAAAAGAATGGAACAACATGATATTTAACAACTCCTCCAGGCTTTAACTTTCCTATAAATGGGCTTGGACTCAAAAATTCCATTAATTTTATTGTTTTCTAAGTTGAGAGGCCACTCACTAAAAACAGGGAAAAAAAACTAAAAGTAACACATAACAGGGATGAAATTCAAAAATGATGTACCTTCTCAGAATCCCACAGAGGTACACTCCCTCAGGGAAATCATTTTCTTTTATTCTAAGCTAATGTTGGTTTGCTCATGAATACCAGATTCTGTTTTCTATTTGAATCTAATATTTCTATGTGTCTGACACAGCAATGAAAGTAAACAGCATGCCTACTTCGTTCAGAAGGAATTATTCAGAGTGTCTTCTTGTCTTGGTGAGGATCTCAGCAGGTTTTGTTTTCCATGTATGTATTTATATACACCCATGAAAATGAACCAGAAGATATTGCACAGAAAGGTTTTGTTTGTTTGTTTGTTTGTTTGTTTTGGAATACATTATAATAAAATCAATAAACAGAACAGGTTGTTGTAGGTGAAGACAAATAAAAAAGTACCTGTCAATTGCTTCTGGAATGCAGCTTAGCAGAAATATGGATATTAAAGATGATGTCTGACTAAATTCACTTTCACTAAAACTGTCACTGTTTTGTTGTTGTTGTTGTTTTGTTTTGTTTACTTTTGTCAATATAGTCATATACATATCTTCCAATATATTCAGAAATTCATGTACTTGTATACTCATGGAGAAGGAACAATATATACGCAGAAGAAAACTGTAATGTATTTTCAAAATTTTTCCCCACTAACGTATTTCTTTCATGTTCAAGATGTTGATCTTAGATCATGACTTGATGGAGAAATACCTTTAACAATGCTTATTGTCACAGTGCTATGAGATCAGATGCTGCATCCAAACAACGTTTGTTATTGGAAGGAGACACTGTTGTTATGACAGTGAACAGCCTAATTCAAATTTTGCTTAATCACAGTGAGAGAGAAGAAAACAAAGAAAAAAGAAAAAAAAAAAAAAAAAGAGAGAGACAGAGAGATGATGAAAAAGAAGAAATAAACCAAGAGAATATTAGACAACTGCATTTCTTTCCTTAGGTGTTTTATAAGCTCACTGGGATGGAATATGCTTTCAGCCACACTAAGCTAAGTCAGGAAAAAAATTTGCTGAAGTCAACAGCTACATACATAAGAAAATTGTATAAGGGCCACTGCGTATGCAGACACAATTCTGTGCATTCAATATCTGTTTGTTTTCTGAGCAGAGGAACCCTACTGTTTCTATTCCAATAAAACATTCTGGAAGTGCTTCAAAATAACAAAAACAACAACATAAAAAATCATTCCCAAGTCTTTTGAAGCTGTCTTTTGAACCTTCCCAGACAGCTGGAAGCAACATGGTGCAGGAATGCTACTGTCCTTTTTTTTTTTTTTTTTTTTTTTTTTTTTTTTTGAAGAGAAGTATATGACTAGCAAAAGGAGAATGAGGTAAATGCACAGAATGGGAACGAAGAGTTTTAAAACACAGGCAGAAAAAAACATATATATAAAAATATAGCAATATAATTTGGCATTAGTATAGGAAGAAGCAGAGAAATATAAATAAACTGATAATCTTGAATATAGTAGGTTTAAGTATTACATTTTTCTATAGATACTAGTAATACTTTATGGCCAGATATTCTACATCATATTCTTACTACTCCAGATAGTATTTTTGAATTATTCATATTTTATATTGTAGGATTTGCTAGAAAACAGCTTTCCAAGTAAGCAAATTGTCATATATATATATATATATATAAACACATACGTATTGACCTCCACCATGTTAGTATACTGAATTAATGTTGAATGACTAGGTGTCAACGCTGGTTTAAATGATTTTTTGACCACAAAGGAATAAAAATGTTACATAAAAACATTCCATTCCCTAAGTCTTTCAAATGACTTTATGGATGATGAAGTTTGCCTATGTAGTTTGACAATGCAATTTAGTGTATTTACCTATGCCCCAGAGCCCACCAGGGTTTGGTAGGTTTGGTGTGGAGACCCTGTATACCTGCCCCGTCTCCCACCTCCACCGCACAACAGTACAAGCCCAGGTAACACACTGGTTACCTATGGCTTTCCAAATTTGTCTGAGCAGAGACAAGGTGGAGAAGCTTGTTCCAAGGAATGAACAGCCACAGACTGTTTATTTACCTTCTTTTTTTCCCTGCTACATGAAACCTGTTCCACGTGACATGGAGACCTCCTCTCCTCTCATCCATTACTAGAAAAAAAACAAACAAAGAAACAATCAAAGAAACAAACAAAGAAGCATTCTTGTGACAGAGATTGTTGGACAACAGTGCAATTCGGTCACTTAAGCTAGGCATCTAATGATACTATAAATTCTATGTGTTATCCTCTAGCTGTCACTTCAGGAAGGCTCGGATTCCACAAAGATAGTATCATCACAGTTAGTCATGCAAATGTTGCAGGATGTTGCAGAATGTCTCAGCTGGCACCAGAGGCTTATATCCAAAAACTAACTGAAGCCCTTAGAATTCCCTTCTTCTAATCAACCATGAGGTAATATAACTTCTTACACTCAAATGCTTTATTCTAACATTTGAACATCTGTTGCAACACAGACAAGATGCTGAGTTCTGGCCTTATCTGTTTACAAAATGACTTGTCTTGAACAGCTGTATATCACTTTTCTTTTCTCATTTTCCTCACAGTTGCAGTGATTTGCCACCTATAGGCTACAGTCTGTTTTGTCCTGAAATTCAGTTGTGTTAATTGACATTTTTTTTTCCCAGATTAATGCTTTTTATACTTGAAGGCAGAGCATGGTGAGGGAAATATTCCTTATGGTGTCTTAGGTTCACTCTGAAGAATAAATATGAAGACCAAAGATCAAATTCATTCTTCATGCCAAAATGTATGATCTCTTTGCAGGGCCAATGAACATTTTGGAAGAAGTTTATGATAATTCTATAAGTATTTGCTTATGATTAAAAAGATAAACAGTTCTAGCTAAAAAGTCATTTGGAAGTTAGAATTTTCACACTGTAGCCATGTACTTTGTATGCTGTAATCTTACAGTTATTAAAGAATAGTCATTAATCATCTAATTTGACTTCTCAATGTCTATTTTGTCCAGATTTAGAGCTTTTGAGTAGAATTAATCTGCCTGTGTTATTCAACTTAAAATATACATATATATTACCTGAACACCTCCGATGAGTCAGGTAAATCCACAGTTAGAACTTAAAGGTGGCTTTGTATTTAAGTGTTTTCAAGCACCCATGGATTCTTCTGCATCCCTTTTAATGGCAAGGCTTTTTCTGCAGAGTGAAAAAAGTAGTTGCCCATGAACTCCCTTAGCTGTTCACAGCTCATAGAAGAGCCCTCCTGCAGTTTATTCCTTATTTCTTCTAGTACTGTCACTCAACTTTACATGCTATACTTGGCTTCAATATCAAAGGGTTTTAAAAAGTTTTGATTACTGTCCTTAATATACTTCTGAATCATTTTTCTAATCCATTTTAACAATTCTAATGCAAATTCAATACCTCAAAACATACCAAAAAAAAAAAAAGGGGGGGGGGAATAATTGAAAGAAGTCACTCTCTTAAGGATGATGAAACTAAGCTTACAATAATTACTGACAGAATTGTATATATTAAATGACCTAGAAATCTGTATAACTAGAGTTCTACACTTCAAGGTAAACTATTACATAAACAGAATTCATAATAAGATATATATTGGTATTTATGTGTTTAAAGTCATTATACTGACTTTAGGTTATTTAATGCAGGGACATAATTAGTCTCATAGCACATCTATGCAGACTTAGAACATATGCAATGTGCTTGTATGAACAGAGGGAAATAAAGTGAAAGAAGAATAAAGCACTGTGGTTTTTTGTTTGTTTGTCCTTGTTGTTTTCTGAAAAAGCTATTAGAAATTGGTCTACCTTGACAGAATTGGTTTTTTTGTTTGTTTTGTTTTTTATTTTATTTCACAGTATGTTTGTTCTTGTAGTATCTTGCCATTTTTACATTTTATTCTAATTGAAGGCCCAAATATTGTTCAGGGAAGTCAATGTAAATACCTACTGTAATTTCAGCAAGTATTTCATAAGGACATGTATACATAAAACACAAGTAGGAACAAAAGGACAAAATAATAATAAAAAAAAAAAAGGAAAAAATAAACCCTTAAGTTTGCATGCCTTGACCTTGCTGATTCATGACCTGAAAATTTTATGTTAAGAGTGAAGAAAATCAGAGAAAAGTGGAGGGGAAAAAAAAGTTTTTTCCTGAATTTCATGCACTAATTGTTCTTTATTTGAAACTTAAAAGTTGGTTCTAGAGAACTTAAAAAGCCAAAGTCCCCTCCAGGGGACTTTTAAGGGTCTGTGCCCTCTTCTTATGGATATGTAAATGGCTATAACTAAAAACAAGTACGTGGTCAAGTGGCTTAAATTTGACCATCCATTGGGAACTTTATAGTACCTGTTAATCAAAATAGATTAAAGGATACTATTATGAAGATGCCTGTATTTCATAATTTTTATATATCAGAAACACATCTCTGTATCATAACAGATGCAGCTTTAGTCTGTTATCCTCTTTAATATCTTTATATCTTTATTAATGACTTGGATGAGGGAATCGAATGCACCCTCAGTAACTTTGCAGACACCGAGAGGGAAGTGTTGATCTGCCAGAGAGTAGGAAGGCCCTTCAGAGGGACCTGTACAGGATGGAATGATGCGCAGAGGCCAATGGGATGAGGTTCAACATGGCTAGGTGATGGGTCCAGCACTTTGGCCAAAACAACCCCATGTAACACTACAGGCTTGGGGAAGAGTGGCTGGAAAGCTATGCAGAGGAAGAGGATCTGTGCGTGTTGGTCGGTGCTTGCCTGAACATGAGCCAGCAGCGTGCCCAGGTGGCCAAGAAGTCCAAGGGAATCCTGGCATGGATCAGGAATAGGGTAGCCAGCAGGACCAGGGAGGTGATCGTCCTTCTGTTCTCAGATCTGGTGAGGCCGCACTTCAAGTACCGTGTTCAGTTTTGGGTTCCTCGGTACAAGAAGGACGTCAAGGGCCTGGAGCATGTCCAGAGAAGGGCTACAAAGCTAGTAAAGGACCTAGAACACAAGTCCTCTGAGGAGTGGCTGAAGAAACTGGGGTTGTTTAGTCTGGAGAAGAGGATGCTCTCTACAACTACCTGAAAGGAAGTTGTAGGGAGCTGGGGTCAGCCTCTTCTCACAGGTAACTAGTGATAGAACTAGAGGGAATGGCCTCAAGTTACACAAGAGGACGTTTAGGTTGGAAATTAGGATACATTTCTTCTCACAAAGAGGAGTCAGGCATTGGAACAAGTTGCCCAGGGAGGTGGTGGAGTCACCGTCCCTGGGAGTGTTCAAGGAAAGGTTGGACCTGGTGCTTAGGGACATGGTTTAGTGGGTGACATTGGTAGTTGAGTGATGGTTGGCCCAGATGATCTTAAAGGTCTCTTCCAACCTTAATGATTTTATGATTCTATGTATTAGGTTTTAAGCTCTTCAAATCCTTTGCAGTGCAATCTGCTAGCTGATATTTCTTCCTCACCATTGTTTCCTTATTATTGCAAAGCTATGATGCATGTCTAATTTTTTAATGTTACAGCTTAAATATTTTTGCATATTGCAGTCACACACATCTGTAGTGAGATCAGAATAGAATAGCTGCTATTTCTGTAACGAGAAACAAAGCTGCTATTTATGTAACGAGAAACAATATATCAGAAAAATACATTTAACTACTTCAGTAAACCAGGCTCACACACTCTTTTTCATGGCTAACCAACCTATACACTATGTAGTGTTGATGAATCACACCTATCTTAGGTCTGCATGCCACTACAAGGAAGGCTTTCTCCATGTGAATCATATTACAGCACAGTTTTCTAATCCCATCTTTCAGTTTTGCTTCTAACTAGTAAACACATGCCCAACCTTAAAAAAAGCTAAAATCAAAAGTACTTTTGTCCTCATATTGCTGGCTCCTGATTAAAGCTTAACATTATTCCAGTTCACTAACATCAATGTCTCTGAACCAAACCTTTGTATTTGTGTTCTGATACCAAAACAGTCTGAATGAGAATTATATGGCCCGAAGATATCACAATGGCTCATGTTTCCAGAGATGCATTTAACTTTGGCAAGTTAAATGGGGTCAGAATTTCCTGTTGAGACAAATCTGCACTCAAATAATGTGTAGGAACAGCATGCAATACACCTTTCACATAGAGTACTCCACAGCATTTTACCCTGCATCTGGGTGGTTTGTTTTTTGTCTGCCCTTCATCTAAAGAGCCTCAGACCAAAAGCTGGTTTGTCCACTTTAAGTTACCTCTGACTTCAGCAGTGAAATCTTCTGCTTAGTGTCAAAGCTCATTTTATTAACGAAATTCAGTCAGCTGGCCTTTATAATGATACTTAATACACAGCATTTTTAATTGATACATGTGTTGTTAGCTCTGCTGTTAATTATGGAAACAGAAAATTATTGCAAGCTCCTGTTTCCCGGACTGTTGTTTTTCCTCAACCTAGGTACTTTTAATAATATTTATCACTGAACTTTTAATAATGTCATCACTTATTCAAGACTCTGAATCTTCATAACTTTGCCTTATGTTACTTAAACAAACAAATGAAAAAAAAAAAAAAAAGACACTACTACCAGCAAAACACTTTACCACATGGGAAAATAAGTCTGATAAGAGATGACCCTGAAAACCACTAAACCACTATGTGATTTCAAAAAAATACTCTTATTTTCAAAGGTTACTCTAAAGTGGCTGCCACTCAGCTATAGTTTACTTAGAAACATATACGTATGATTTAAATAATCAATTTCATCCTAGCGTTCATCTAGTTCACAGTGCATAAACATCTTTTCTACATTTGGAATGACATCATGAAACCTGCTGGAAGGGATGACTACAGCTTCCTACTGCTGAAATTGTCAGTGGCACTTCATGCATTCAGAATGATAACTCATTTATTTGAATATGTCATCAAAGTGGTTTATCATTCACTGTCTTAGATTATTTTTACATTTACCTCTAGATATATAAATTCAAGTACAGCTCATGTACTTTCTGATGTTTGATTTTGTGCTGACACCCGCGTTTCTATATTATCAGGAGGTAGACAGTCAATAACTTGAGAGACAGTTCTGAAGGATTAGACTCATGACTAACACAACCAAAATTCAGATCTGGATTTTACAAATTTTTGAGATAAAATATGTGATTTGAACTTCTGGTTGTATCAACATATGTAGAAAGCAGTGTTATTTTTTCAAATTCTATACCAGTGTAAAAATAATTTCTCATTGTATCCCGCATTTTGTTGCTCAAGTACTCAATACAGACATTCAACATCTCTGACTGGTATTACAAAATCAGGAAGATCATCAACTCTGCTATTCTTTCTGCCACACCCATGAAATATTTTCAGCTCATTCCAACTTTAGTCAGTAGTTAATTATATTACAAAACATGATTGACTATATTGTTTCTATATTGAGAGAGCTCCATTAACTTTCAGTGAGACAGATGATCAATTTTAAGAGCCTGCTGCTAACACAGAGTCCTTCCTGCTGTGCCCCAATTTATCTGCAGGACATTTTTTGTTACTGTACTCACCAGGATGTATTTTATGGCCTCATTTTTGTTGTTGTTGTTGTTTTGTTGTTGTTGTTGTTGTTGTTTTGATATAGATAATGTTAATATAGAAGTAACATGCAATCCATATAAATATGTCCTTATGGTATAATCTTGTACATTTTAACATTAATTAATAATTTTTCTGTTTTAAGAAGTGCTCACACAGATTAAAGTAGAATATCATTGTAACAACCTTGGAATAGACTTTTATTATTTTCTACATTTTATTGAGATTTTATACAACTGATTCACTGAATACTTATATGTTTGTAGCATCTACAGTTTATTATCTGGCAGGACCTAGGTATCTCAGATTGGGAAGTGATGCTTAAACACAATGTTTAGGTACCTTTGGAGTATTTAAATATATTACTTTTATCTAGGAAATTTAGCTGAATTTCCTGAGTTTTAGTTGAAAGTTAGAAAAAAAGTCTCCCTGAATTATTTGTCTAGGAAAGAAAAATCCTAAAAAAAAGAACAGAAAAAAAATATCAGTGATGAGTATGATTGTCTGTCAATAAGCTCCTGAGAAATCAAAGATTACACCTAAATTGTGAGGCATAAATGCTTCCAAGGTTCCAGGTACACTACATTTGTTATTTACATCTTACAGGTCAAGGGGAAACTTTATTGACTACTATTTGTCTGTGGTAGGAAGGAAAATGAAGTGCACAGTCACAAACGACAGAAAAATGAGTGATAAATAAATCCTTACAGGTCCCATGGTCTAGATAATCACAACAGCAGAATTGGAGACAACCCGAGTGAAGCATTCTTACCACAAACATAGAAATAACCCAACTATGTCATTATTATTATTATTATTATTATTATTATTATTATTATTGTTGTTGTTGTTGTTGTTGTTGTTGTTGTTGTTGTTGTTGTTGTTGTTGTTATTATGTCCCTTCCTTTCTACATCAGTTCAGAGCCATAACCTCTTCCTTGGTAGGAGTAACTCCATGAAAGAACATTGTCCTTCACAATTATCCTCACAGTTAGGCATAAATAATGGTACTGTGCCCACAATACTTTAATCCTTTGTAACATTTTTAAAGTACTCCAAAATATCTGATCATATTTTTATTTCATTATGCCCTTCAGAACTCATATATTGATCCATTTTTATTGTTAACATATTTTATTTGTCTAGGTCTCGACTTAGTGTTGATCAGGATTTCAAGTGGTAATAAACTAATTGTAAAGTGCAATATCCTGTAATTTTGCAGTACTAATTTTGAAATGCTAAATGTGGTTCTGATTTGGCTCTTCATTGAACAGATTTCACATTTTCTATTCTATTATTTAGATTATGGGTAGCTAGGATGTGAAATGATGCTTTTAAAATCACCATGCTCTGGGAACAAAAATTTTAATTGATGGTGACATTCATTTCAGTTTCTAAGACAGGTGTCATGAATCACATTTTAAGCACTTGTCTCATTCCATGTTCTGGAAGAATGTCCTAAGAAGCTATTTTAGATAAGACAACCAATATTTAGACACTGAAGATAGGCATGTAAATGTGAATTATTCCATGTATTTAACAATCCATCCAAAATTACCTTCATGAACTAAGAGGTTTTTTTTTTTTTGGTGTTAAAGACATTTTCCCTTTCTTTTCTAAAAAAGTATATTTCAAATAGATTTATATCTTCAAGCACAATGATTTCAAATTTTATTTAGTACAATTTGATAACTCCTCACTTTGTTTATATATGTATATAAATGTATATATGTACATATATATGTATATATAAATATTTTTGTATGTATATCTCCAAAAAAAAAAAACCAACTATGTTTCAATCAATTTTTCATTCAGCAATTTCAGTTGCTTAACAAAAAGAAAATGTATTTTCTTAAATCTGTTACAAATATCTTTTTCATTTCTGGCAGCACTGTGCTTTTTAATCTTTACTTTTTCTCTTTTCCTTCTTGTATTTGAGTTTTCTGTTCCATTCCTCTGTTCTCAGGTTGCTATTTCTGAGCCATCTGAGTCATAGTTTAGATTTATGATGAGTCTTCAGCATAACAGTAAGGAGTTAAAACATTAACTGGCTTTAAATAAAGGAGCTTAGAAAAGAAGAGAAGATGTATGGAATCATGCTAATTTAGCTAGAATCTCCTTTGTACATGCATATAGAGTATGTATAGTAGATTTCAAAGAGGCCTTTGGTATTTCAGACTAGCTGTGTAGATAAACTTTTGTACATAATGATTTATCTTCGAGGGATAATACTTTGTCAGGGTAATGGAGAAGGAGAAAAATGGAGTAGAGAGGAGAGGGAATAGAGAGTAAAAGTATGAAAACTGGATTAAAAAAATATAAATCATTGAAATAAACATCATTCTACTAATAGAAAACCCTTGTCTGAAAAATCCTTTATAAGCACAAAACTAAGGTTGTTAACTCTCGCACCTGGAACTAAGTGTCAGAGATGGAAACAGATGGGAAGGAAGAATAGTAAAAGAAAACATCATGAAAGTCAATGTTAACAGCTCACCACGAATCTAAATATTGACAAGTTTATTGTAACGTTGTAAGCGTCAGTGCAAAGGAAAGCTTTTGATAGAAATTTGAGGGTGGATAATGACATAGTTCCTCCTAAGTTTAGGTAAATAACAAAAGAGAAATTTCACAGACTCTTATTTCATAATTTGACTGGTAGATGCTTGAGGCTGGCCATCTTCAACAAACTGGAGCGGAGGGGTGGTGCAGGGGGAATACAAGTAATAAATGGCAAGTGGTATAAGAAGAATCTTGAAGAACTATGAAACAGAAAACAAATTTGTATCACTCATCACAAAAAAAAAAAAAAAAAAAGATACAGAACCAAATGATATATTCAAAGAAAAAGATAATGAAAAAAAAAATTAAGAAGACATGAGCAGTGTCCAACTGTATTGAACTTGGCTAGAGAAGAAGATATTAGTTTCCTAGGATCAGAAAACAAATAAGATTTTAACTACATTGGTAAATGGTAAAGCTGGATAGAAAATCACCTTCTTGTGCCATGAAAGCTTGAAGTTTCAAGTATAATCCTATTCAGCCACAAACGTACTGCTGGGTAAAAATAGCTTCATGAATAACAAATACTCTGAACACTGCTATTTTGGAAGAAAGAAACTATTCATGATACTAAAGAAAAGGTCAGAAACTAATTTTTATATGTTTTATTTCAAATGTTGAACACAGAAATATTATATTTTACTTTAAGCCAGCATTTAACATTTAAAAGTAAACTGATCCTCAGATTAAAATAAAATAAAAAAAAAAAGTTAAACCACAGGAATAAATAAATTCTACAAAATCAAAGCATTTTGGTTTCAATTTAGTTTTAGCTTGGTTAAATTAGAACTAAAATTAATTGTATCAGAAAGTATTGTTTTGTTTTGTTTTTTATTATTTTTTTTAATGGAACCAGAGATTTGAAAGCTGCATTGTAATCTCATTCTATCCAAGTGGAGTAATAATCTGTCGGAGCTGCAAGATTTTGTTCCCTCTCTCATTGTTTTTCAATATTTTTTTTTTCATTCACACTTAGTAGCAACTGATAAGTCTCTCTCCTTGAAATGCAATAGCAGCCCATAAAAGGGGAGGATTTAAGTGTTCATGTAAAGCTATGTTTCAAGATTCTAATATTTGGGTAGGGCCTGCTGGAGGTGGGAGATGAGGAAGCTGCAGTGGTGACCTGTGTGAGAAGAGTCCAGAAGCTGCCCCATATTAGATAAGAGCCAATTTCAGCCAGCTCCAAGAGGGATCCACCACTGGCCAGAGCTGAGCCAGTAAGCAGCTCTGTGAGAGCAGATTTAAGAAAGGCACCACAGTAGCTGGGAGGTAGGAGTGAGAAGATGTAGAGAGAAACATCCCCACAGACACCAGGGTCAGTGAAGAAAGGGGGCAGGGGAGGGAGGTGGGGAGAAGGTAGGAGTAGGGAGGAGGAGGTACTGCAGGCAATGGAGCAGAGATTCCCCTGCAGCCATGGTGAAAAAGGTTGTCCCCCTGCAGCCCTTGGTGTATCACAGCGGAGCAGATCTCCACGCACTCGTCTGTGGAGGATCCCACAGTGGAGCAGATGGATTTGGCCTGAAGGAGGCTGTAGCTCATGGAGAGCCCACGTGGAGAGCCCACACAGGAGCAGACTTCAGGACAGAGCTGTAACCTGTGGAGAGGAACACATGTAGGAGCAAGTGATCTGGTGGGAGCTGCCAGCTATGGGAGACCTGTGCTGGAGCAGTCCATTCTTGAAGGATTGCACCCTGTGGTATGGACCCCATACTAGAGCAGTTCTTGAAGAGCTGCTCCTGCCTGTAGGAAGCCCACATAGGATCAGTTTGGGAAGGACAGCATCCCGTGGGAGAGAGCCCAGGCTGTAGCAGGGGATGAGAGAGTGACCATGAAGGAGTGGCAGATAACGATGTGCTATGCGCTGGCTGTAACTCCCACTCCCCATTCCCCTGTGTCACCTGGGAAGAGGAAGTAGAAGGTGGATGAAGGTAAGCTGTTTTTTAGTTAGAAGGTAACCTGTTTTTTTAGTTTGCTTTTACTTTACTTTTCAGATAAGAAAATCTTTAATCTCCATAATTTCAAAATAGACAATATATTTTACCTTTGGTTTATAGAGTACTTAGATTTTTTTTTTCCTCTAAACACATCTCAAACTTTTGGAAAGGTACTGAGTGTTTGATTTTTAAGTATTGTGCCTGATTCAATCTTATTTTACATGCAGAAGCTCTAATCACTATATCCAGTATTATTATTTTATTAGATACTCTTAGGATACCTTTCTGCTGACAGGTAAATGAGATTTCTACTCACAAGTAACTACTTCTGGCCTTAAAGCAGTCATTTACAAATGCAGCATGAAATGGGGTGTTGGCAGGTTTTTGTAATGTACTTAAAGAAAATTCAGATGCCTTGAAAAAGGCAGAAAAACATGAGCTAAATGGATAGAGCCATGCTTTTTAACTGCTTTAGCCTGATCCTTATTTCAAGCAATCAAGAATTCTTCACAGTATGTGCCTTCTACAGCCCTTCCACAGTATCTGACTCATACAGCATGAATACTGTAGGCTTCACTTGTTCTT
The DNA here is from genome assembly GCF_964034855.1 of Anser brachyrhynchus. Taxonomy (NCBI): domain Eukaryota; kingdom Metazoa; phylum Chordata; class Aves; order Anseriformes; family Anatidae; genus Anser; species Anser brachyrhynchus. The sequence goes on along the minus strand of NC_137694.1, from coordinate 171,390,556 downwards.
CTGTAATACCCCCCAGGGAAAAAAAAAAAAAAGTTTATTTTTTTCTTTTTTTTTAATTTTTATTTTTTCAATATAAGCAACATAAGTATGCTTATCCTAACAAGTTTAATATTTAATGTATAATACCTGGATTACCTTATTTTCATTCATTTCTTATTTTGTTTGTGATTTATTTATTTATTTATTTTTGAGAAAGATGTCTCTGGGGCTGCCTAAATTTCACAATAACTTTGACTACACTGGAACACTACAATTATAGACTTAAGTAATATCCAAGTGTTTATGATACCTACAGAAAGACATTTTCTATTACTGCAGATTGAGACTGCAGATCTTTCCTAAAGGTGATCTTTCCTAAATAACTAAGATCATAATTGTACCTATATATGGTTTCTAATAAAGCTTATGACAATGAAGTATTTCACTAGAAAAATTTAACAGTTATTACAGTTGCTTGTTCAGAAAACAAACAAGGAAACAAAACAAAACAAACAAACAAACAAACAACTTGGCCATAATGAGAAGCAGTATGCAAGATATTTCAGAACTACTGATATTCAGAATGGGTTTCTGCTTTGGGATCTAAGTGGTGGTAAAATGAAAACACCCAAACTGGCAGTTCAACATTTACAAATAGCAAAATAAAATAAAAATCTGTATGTCATCTAATTAGATTTTCATCTAATTATATATTTTTCAGCATAGTAGTCATTAACAAGAAGTAGCCTGTCTGTTTACTGCTATAGGCAAGATTATGAAATATGTTTACCTTATACAATTTGTATAGCGCAAGTCCAAAAGAAAATACGATCTTATTTTGCTAAGTACTTTTTGCACTATAAGCCCATTAATCTTTGCTAACTTTTGAGAAATGGTAAAGGAATGCTAATGTTGTTTAAATATTTATAGTGACAATTTAAATATAACTGGTTTCTTAATCTCTAGGGCTGCCAGAGCTGTTTCTTTCTGCAGATCTGCTTTCCATGTCCTCTCTTATTAACTTCAAAAATAGAAGACGAAGACTTTTTTTTCTAGCTGTTGAAGTAAATGAACATGCATTCCCCTTTTTACAAAAGGGAAATAGTTATAATTATGATCAATAGCTAATGTATGCCATTTGCTCAAAACACATTCAAAATCACACATTAATGGCCTATCTGCAGTTAGGTAGAAAAAAAAATAACTTTGGCGACAACCAGTTTATTATTAGGTGGGTTAAATAAACTTGGAACTGAAATAAAACCATTTTTCATAACTTTGTGTTACATTCAAGATTTTCAGGAGTACTTTTATACAAGAAAGTGAAAAAAATTAATATTAATTAACTCTCAAAAATAAGATTTTCCTATAATGAGGTTACACTTAATCTGAATTACTAGCGAAAAAGTTGTTCTATAAACATACCAGAAATAAACTTGTATATGGTAATAAGAAGTAGAAAAATGCTATAGAAAAAATGATCAAGAGATGTTGATCATAATAGGTGTACTACATGCAAACTAACCACAATGTAGCAAACAGTTAATCACACTTTTATAATTTAAATTTTTTCTAGACCTCTTGATCAAGGTATACATTGTCCTCTTCTGTGACAAAAAAAAAAAAAAAAAAGAAATGCTAACATGCTTATGATTTTAATAGTGAAAATGCTTGATGCTAAATGGTATTGTGAGAAATATTTCTTAAACATGACAATCTAAATTTAAACAGAAAATAAAACCAAAAAGAATAAGAATATATATATATATTTAACACTATTGACATTATTGGACATACATTTAGAAATGAAATCCCTGTTGCAATTTCTCATAATTGGATAGCTTTTCTCTAATGGTGTTACACAAGACTAACATGTAAACAATTTCTGTGAAACTGTGTTGCATTATTCAATCTTTATTGTCTTTTTGAAGAGTAAGAAATCAGTTGTGTAGCTTTCAACTTAAATATTCTTCTGAAAACCTGCATGGTTTTATTTTTCTAAAGCTTATGAATATTTTACATTTTATCTCCAATGTATAAACTATAATCTTTTAAACAGTAATCCTAACAGAAACTGTGTTAGCACTGGGGTGAAAAGGACAAGCAAAAATATATACATTAACTGAAAACCAAATAAAAGCTTGATGCTTCTTCATTTTCTAGAGGGGGTGCAAAAAAGAAAACATGATAAGAGAAAATAAATGAATATACAATTCTAGAAGAGCAATACATAGAGAACAAGTTCATGGGCCAGTTCTACAGAAAAAGTAAATTACACATAAGATATTTCCCCTAAAATCTTCCCAGATATAAGTGCTTTTTATTCTGTTTATGTAAAACACTGTTTAATTACTAAGGCTGGACTTTGCATATATTTTAAGAAAATTTAAGCTTTAGAGTCAACGGACCATTGACATTCCTAAAAGCTCAGGCAAAGAACTGCACAAAACTCATTATTCAGGGTGAGACCTTAATCACAGAATCACAGAAAAATTATGGTTGGAAGGGATGTCTGGAGATCATCTGGTCCGACCCCTATGCTCAACCCAACCTGCTCAGACCAAGAGTAGGTTGCCCAGGACCATGTTGAAGAAGCTTTTGAAGATTACCGAGGAGGGAGATTCCACAACCTCCCCAAAACATCTTGGCATTCTTGATATCTTAATTTTAGGTGTTTATATTCCCATGACTGATTTTCTACTACATGGCAGGTTCATTTTTACCTATCTGTGACTAGCCTCCGGAAAATAAAAGTTTGGGATTTTTTTAAGTGTTCCTATTATTATATCTTTGCTTGCCTGTTGATCATCTAGTGAATTATTTAAGCATTAAAAAAAAAAAAAAAGGCAATTTAGAAATGTAGACAGTGAATTTTTCTTACATTGCAAATAAAGCACTTGTCTAATGAAAATAAAATTAAGTCCAAGGAGTACCCATGTCCAAAACAGACATCAGTATTTTTGTGCATATCTTCTCCTCTAAAAACTACATGGAAAAATAAGCTCTTAGAGTAGATTCAGGTGCATCAAGTATCTTCCTAAATGGTAGTATACCATGCAGAATATTTTTAATGACTGTTACATTTAAATATCTATAATTCTAGTATAAATGCAGAGGTAATCAGTCTCCTCCACATTTAGGACAAAAATATTTCAGGTTATAGCTACAGTCTAAAGGTATATGCCATTGTATATCAATATATATAAACACATATAGGCTATTATGTATCAGTGCGTATGTATGTACATAGATAAATGTGAATATTTATACATATATACATATATGCATACACCTTTATACAAATATATGTATTATAGATGTAGATACATCAGTTTTTAGTGTGGAAACAGCAAGTAACAAAATGGATAATGGAATATTCTGCTGCAATGTAATAGTCAGCATGACTCAGTCTGCTTCACTAATATGGATCAATGTGTTAAATGAATCTTGCTGCCTGAGTTTCTGCTGCTGCCAGCTATCTTTAAGTGGTGATTCATTTAGTCAGCTTTGGCATGACAGGATCCAGATATCACATTGCCATCAATGCCTCAAAAAAGCATTCTCGAGATCTTCAGATATTTAGCCATGAAAGTAAAAGATGGGTGAGGTTTTTCCACCACAAATTACACTTTCAGTAAACTCTGTTTTATTGGATATTAAATCCTACGGTGATAAACCCTATTTCATCTTCAGAACAATTCTGTTCAGTCCTAGGATAGAGATGTTTCAAGACAGGATCTTTCAGCCCTTCTCAGGAGTCTGGAGACCTAAAAGCTGGGAGCTGTTTGTCTCCCCAGGGTCCATCAGGGCAGGGCCTAGCAGTGTGGGCCTGTCCTACTACCTCAGCCACGATCACAGGAGCAGCTGGGGGCACCATGGCAGTCCCATACTCAAGCACTGGCAACCCTCCTGGGGATGAGGATGGGCTGAGGCTGGGCAGGGATATGGGCCTGCAGGAGGCAAGGAAGGGAAGAGATGTAGGGAGCTGGAAAGCAGCATTGCTGTGACATTGCAGGGGTAGGGCTTAATCGCCCCAGGGGTGATAGCCCTGAGCTGGGGTAGGGTTGGGGGAACCCCGAGAGATCTGGGCAGGAACAGTCAGGCCTGATGTTGTGCTTAGAACCCTGACACTATTCAAGATAGATTTTTTTTCCTGACTCTGCAATGCAGAGAGGCTTTTAGAGTGTTGCTAATCCTTCTTTCCTCATCTCCAATTACCCATGGCAGGCACTTACCGAGGCCTGGTTCTATCTGCATGTTCATTCAGCTGTTCCCATTTCACATCAGATGTTTCCATATCACATCGCCCTTTTGAAATCCTGTCATAAAAAAGGACAGAATTCTTTGTTTAAAGGTGGTATGTCATGCTTAAATTGTTGTACAAAATAACCACTGCTTAATAAACACTGTACTTTCAAGTTCTGACTCAGTTAATCATCAAAGGAGTTACTCCCCTGAAATTATCAGTGAGAGATGTCTGCCTCTGTCAACTTTATTACTTATTATACTACCTTACGGCAGTCAACCAAAAAGTTTGGGAACCAAAGATATAATGCACACATAAACATTATAACGAAACATTCTCCCACCTGCTACATTCAAGTATATTTTCAGTATGAGCATAAGAATCCCTGTGAAATTCTGCAACCTATTCAGTGTGATGAGAAAAAATACTGCAATAGCCAGGCTCATTTCAACTTCTATATGGATTACCTTGTTTGTTGGACAACTATTCATTCACACCTCAGGATTCTCCAAAGTCTCTAACTCAGACCATGAACCATACAAAAACAAAATGAGAAGTTAAAAAGGGCTACCACCTAAAAGTGTAAGATCCAGCCCTTTCAGTTACCCGTCAAATGGCTACAGGTGATCAGTGAACAGGAAGGGTGAGAAGGTAAAGTCCTATGAGATTTCTTGAGAGAGACAGGCATTCCTGTCCTTGAATGGAACAATGGAAATAAAAAACACCAAAGAAGCTCTTTTATAGAGGCAGTGGTTTGTGGGCAAGTTAGTGGCTCTTCACAGATCAGTGATTTTACATGTAAATCATAAGAACACACAAAATCTGATGTATATTCTTCTCAGATTTTGTCAAACAGCTGTAGAAACTAACCACTTGAACACAATCTGTTTTATTTTATCTACAAACAGCCATAATCTGTATTGTACCAAGAACTGACATAACCTATTAAGAGAAGCTACCCAGTATTGGAAGAAAATCTGATCAAGATATTAAGATATTATGAAAAAAGCTCATAAGCTTTTCTTGGCCTTCACACTTAGGAATCCATGACCTTTTCACAATGTGGTAGTGAACGTACAACTACTGGTATATATTAATAAGGTCATTTTCTCTAATACTCCTTGTTATTGTATATATTAATATAAAAATTAGTGAAAACTGACAAATATCATCTCATGGTGGCCACAAAACTCTGAGTTGAATCTACCTTTTGAAGATAATACATTCATTAAGGCAATTTTAAATGCCATTGTAATGTGTCGTTTTTGTTTTTGTTGTTTGTCGTTGTTGGTGGTTGTTTTTCTTTTAATCATGTGACATTTTCAGGGAAGAATGTCTTTCACTCACATCCAAATTAACATTTTTTGGAAAACAAGGAACCTTTGAAAAGAAAGTCAGATTCTGCTTTGCTTTCTTTTGCTTCATAGAGTTGTCCATCTCAGTTCACTACAAACAACTAGTATGCAGCATATTCCAAATAGGCAGCAAAACACCTTTTTTTCTTGCATCTATTGGCATCTGCTAGCAAGGTGACAAGTACTAGTATTGCTGCATTTCAGGTGCTCTGGCCTTATGCAGATATTTTCTTTCCTTGCATTAATGTTTCTGTAGGCATCACTTTTGTGTCCTTAGAGTTATTTGAGGCAGACTGTCCTTCAAGTCAAAAAAAAATTAATTAATTAATTAATTTATTTATTTATTTATTTATTTACTGCAGGTATTCCTATATGTTAAAAAGAGCTACATAGCAAAACAACCTGTAATTTTCCAAGACCTGACAGCCTGGAAAGTGAGTTAAACAGAATTAGTAAGACTACCAGAGTGATTCACGTCTGTGAAACTTGATGACTAATATTACAAAGGACAATTCAACAACTAAATTCTGAGGTGTTTCTTGAAGATTCATATGCTGTAAAGCTGGGGAAACTACTTACAAAATATATTTTAAATATTTTTTTCTATTGAAGGCTAATAGATGTAAACATTTATCACACAGATTCTGAACAGTATACTGTAAAAGATATTTTAGAGACATCACCACAGTAAGAAATACTAACTGAATTAAAATCTGCCTTTGAGTGCAAGTACATCAAATATAAATATGTTATTTTGTGTGGAGTAGAAACACATTACTTGCTATGACAGGAATGTTTAATACTGAAGTTAAAGATATTTATTATCAAACGTAGAAACTGCTAGTACCACCTACTGGCAGAAATGTATTTTTTCTCCCTGTTTATACTATTCTGTAAACCAGGATAGCAAACAAATGATTGCAACACTAAGCTTGTCTTTGTTTACAAACAATATGCAATATGTGTAGGCAATGAGTTTGAGTATTTAAGGTATATTTTGATGAACTGAGTTATAAATGAACGAAGGGAAAGAGAGAAAGAGAGGGTCCTGGTTTCAGCTAGGATAGATTTAATTTTCCTCCTAGTAGCTGGTATGGTGTTGTGTTTTGGATTTAGAATGAGAATAATGTTGATAACACACTGATGTTTTAATTGTTGCAGAGCAGTGCTTACACTACTCCAAGGACTTTTCAGCTTCTCTCTCTGTTCTTCCAATGAGCAGACTGGGCATACAGAGGAGTTGGGAGTGGACAGAACCAGGACATCTGACCCAAACTGTCCAAAGAGATATTCCGTACCATCTGATGTCATGCTGAACAATTAATGTGGGGTGGCTAGCCGGGGTGGTGGGGGACCGGCTGCTCGGGGATAGGCTGGGCTTCGGTCAACAGGTGGTGAGCAATTGCATTGTACATCACTTGTTTTGTAAACACTATTATTAGTACTATTATTATCATTATTATCATTATAATTTTCCTTTCTTTTCTGTCCTAATAAACTGTCTTTGTCTCAACCCACAGGCTTTCTTTTCTTTCTGATTCTCTCCCCTATCCCAGAGAGGAAGGGGGGAAGGTGAGCGAACAGCTGTGTGGTGCTTGGCTGCTGACCGGATCAAACCACAACAGAGAGAAAAAAGGAAAGGAAGGAAAGGAAGGAAAGGAAGGAAGGAAAGAAGGAAGGAAGGAAGGAAGGAAGGAAGGAAGGAAGGAAGGAAGGAAGGAAGGAAGGAAGGAAGGAAGGAAGGAAGGAAGGAAGGAAGGAAGGAAGGAAGGAAGGAGGGAAGGAGGGAAGGAGGGAAGGAGGGAAGGAAGGAAGGACAACAAAAACAACAAAAAAAAATAAAAGACAGCTAAGCAAACGGACAATCAAAAAAGCCCACCAACCGCCATTACAGGAACTTAGGTAAATTACATAAAGTTATATTTTAGAAAGCTGTACAGCAACTCATCTCACATTGCTAATTCCATAGCCTTGCTTTCTTTGCTGGTCTAATGTGTGAACTCTGCACTTGTTTTATTCAAGAAGTACTATTGATCTTTCAACACCCAGTAATGTTTAACTGGTAGCCAGTTTATTATTTAGTGCTTTCAGAACCACTGGGAAATTTCAAGATAAGTAAATATGGATTTGACCTGGATATTCTCAGTTATGGGGAGTTCCTTCTTTCTTTCCGTACCCCTGCCCTCCCTCCTTTCTACCATTCTCTCTTTCTTCCTCTTCCCTTTGACAAACATCTGAAATATCAGTTAAATCCTCCCCACCCTTATCTAGGTCTATTTACAAATACACTTGCATTAGAATTTGTTTGTGGAACTACTCTACATGGATTTAAATAGCTACACATGTGGTTTTTAACTGATCAGACAGCATGCTATGTTGAGGTACTGAAAACTTTCTGCAGTAAGTATACACCTCAACTTGTTACTCAAGCCAGACCAAAAAAAAAAAAAAGTTACATTTTCATTATTATATCTTGGGACAACAAACAGAATTTTGAATAAACAAATATCAAACTTTTCTCAACTAAATGTATTAGAGCTGCCTGCGTGGAAGCACACAAAATTTAATTATCTTAAATATTTAAATTATTTCAATGTGGTTTCACATTCTCATTTTTTCACGTGTATTTCTCCTGTTTCTAGTCAGAGTAACACTTCCATACTAAGGGATTTTGCTCCCAACTACACCACGTAACACACTACTGAAAACTATGAACAGAAATACTACAAAATGACTGATAGGGCTGCTGCACTTCCAAGCTGAAAAACAGTTTATATCAAATTATTTACATTGTTCTTCCATTTTACCTCACATTGTATGACTTTTTTTGCCGTAGTAATTAATCTCTGATGTAGAATCTTGTTAAGTGCTTTGAAAATCTAAATATACTAATTACACTGTATTTCCCTTATCTGTTGTGGCACTAATATCATCAAAAGAATTCCATCAGGTTAGTTAAAGATGATTTATCCTGCCTGAATCCATGTCTGGCTATCCTTAACGACACTATGTGGTTTTACTTCACTCTAGACATTTCACCTGAGAGTTCCTCCATTTCCACCGAGCAAAGGATAAACTCACTGTTTTCCCTCATGTCCATTTAAAGAAATATAATGAAATTATCTTTGATGTTTTTCAGTCCTCAGGAATGTCTCCTGAGTAGTCTGAACTTTAAAAATGTCAGTGAAGAATTAAGTGATTTCCTCACTTCGTTCCATTAACACTTGTCATTTTTATTTTATTTTATTTTATTTATATATATATATATTTTTTTTCTGAACAGAAAAGATTAAAACATTTTAAGGGCTTTATACTCACTGAAAATATTTCCACTTGTGTGTTAAACTGGAAAAGCTAGTTTACCCCATACAACTTCTATCTCCCTCACATCTGTGAGAATAATAAGGTATAAGATACATAGGTAAATGTAATAATAGTAATAATAGTAAAAAATAGTAATAATAGTAATAGTAGTAGTAGTAGTAGTAGTAGTAGTAGTAGTAGTAGTAGTAGTAATAATAATAAACAAGACAAAAAAACAAAACAGGAAATGTCATAATTAAATCTGAATTATTATTATTATTTTTAATCTAAAACAGGAACAAACATTAAAAAAGACATAAAAGCAGCCAGAAGAAAAAACTAGGTGTTGAATTTGAGTGAGGAAGAGCTTGTGAAGGCTGATGAGAAGGAGGTGTGTTAGATACTGTCAGCCACTGTATATCCATCTTTAGACAGATAGCAGATATCTTTCTTTTTAATAAAATAAAGTTTATTTAAAAATTATTTAAAAATTATTTAAAAATCATGAGATTTTTCTAACAAGATAACCTAGCTATTCAAGGTTATTACGTTTCATATATATTCTGCTCAAGGGTATTAAATTTTATAGTATCTACATTTTGTGTATTTCATATACTACTATGACCTACAAATTGCAGAATGAGTATTTCTCAAGACCTAGTCAATAAGTGACTACCATTTGTTAAATATATGTCTAAATATTACAGTAAACAAATTCTAAAACTGTGTATTTTACTGGATTTTTACTCAAGGCCATTTTATTTGTTTGATTTTTTAAACTTAAAATGTTGGAAGTATGCAAGTGTCACATTATGATAGAAGAAAAAGATCTGACATGCCTAAAAGAAAAATCCTGCTTTATCTCCACCGATATGTAACCTGTGATTATTATTTAGGATTATTACTATGTCTTTTTTTTAATATATATATGAAAAGATATGCAATGACAACTCAGAAAAAAAATGTCACTGCACATGTTACATGTTCAGTTGTGGTTTGGCATAATCACAATGTTAAAAAGGATATAATGCCAACACAAGGTATGTGACAAATACACATAGGACAGGTATACTTATAATCTTTGCATACTCCAGAATAAAAATGTTATTAAATTAGTAGCCAGCTTTGACCAATGCTCTGGCCTTACTTTGTGCTATTTCTACAGAGTTCTTTCACAGACGTCAACTAGACCAAGAACTTCCTAAATTTACTTCTGTGCTTTACCTACACATTTTCTAAGATCATTGCTCCTGTCAAACAGTCACATTGTTGACCACTATGTAATGAGTTCACTTCCTCATGAGTGGAAAAATTGGTAAAATTCTCTTTCTGTCCTGGAAGAGCAAAAGAGTAATTTTATTCAATTTTTCTTTAAAGGATAGAGTTTAATAACTTGTTTATGATTGTTAAGGGCTTACGGGATAAGCAGCCAGGACACAGTTGCAATTTTGCCTATTTTTATTTTGTGCTGTCTGCACAGAGCATCTAGGGTTATTCCTCAAAGGGATCAAGCTGCAAGTCTGGATAATCACAAGAGAAAAGGAACGTGGGACTTGCTTCTCTCTGTAGATGCATTAGTTAAAATCAAGATCTATGCTAACTCTTTAAAATGAAGTACAGTTAACCTATACACTTTTTAACACTCCTCAAAAAGGTGATTAGGAAAGAGGCACAGTAATCTCTAAAAGTTTCAAGTTCAAATTAATGAAAACATAGCAGCTGTCAATATATGAGGTATCTTGCATACTCCTGTATTATCAACTCTATTCATTCCTAACAATGGAAAAGCACAGACTGCACTCATCAGAAAAAGCAATTACTCAACTTTCTTTTTAATTTTGATCTTCATAAAAAAGAATATTTTTATTACTTGCAGGATTCTATTAGTATGTGAAATTAACAGCTTACACTACCTTGAAAAAGGACCGAATGACTTAAATGGTGATTTTCTTATATAACATATTTACATAAGTAAATAAATTACCATTTTTGTGAAATTTAAAGATTTAAAAGATAATTAGTCAAATTCAGATCATTCATAAGAAAACTGAATCTCAGCCTTCTGCTACAAGGACTTATGCAGCACTACATTAAGACTTCAGCATCCTTGCATTCACTAGTATACGGTTGAAGGAGAGAAAGGTTGGAATAAAGAAATAGCTTGTTAAATATGAAGTTCTTTATATTTAGAATATTCTACATGTCCCCAAACAGGAACGTCATGTTATGTTTCAGAGCATCACTTGTTATCTGAAGACTTTTCACACCAAGATTTCTTCTTACTCATACTTCTTTGGGCTTTCATGTGTTTCTGTAATAGACTTTACCTCTTTTTAAAGAATAAGAATGCTAGATAATGTGTTTTGTTGCTGTTGTTGTTTGTTTGTTTTTCTTCACAAAACAGAAGTTAAGCATGCTGATAGGAGTTCAACAGGAGCTGGAAGATTCTTCTGTCATAGATCACCAATCTTGTGCCTCTGCAGGGGCTCCATGCCAGGGTCCGACACCGTCCTGGGTTCAGAACACAAAAAATCACTGCCTTGCATAGACACATAATGCCTCCAATCAACTTTCCATATACAAAAATAAACTTGCTTCTGTAGTCCAGTGGTTAGAAACTTCAGGAAAGGGATGAATCTGGATCTTGGTCTCCATGGCCTGTGTTTATATTTTATTTCCTGGTGGTTTATTCCTTTATTTTTTCACTAATTATTGTATAGGAATTATCATCTTTGAGTATGTACTTGCTAGTAAGGGAATGATCTATCTCTCCTCAATGAGAAAGATTCCCTTTAACTTTGTTTTGGAGGTCAGATCAGTATTTTTGTACCTTTCCAGATAGAAGGTTCTCTTTATAGAAAAAGGTTGGTTTATAGATCAGCTTAAAATTTTGGTGAGAAAGGTACAAAATCATTCAACGCTATCAACCTAAGAATGCACCTGGATATATGCAGAAACAGAGTATGAAGCTTTATGCTATGTTAGGGTTAAAATGAGAGACAGGTATGTGCAGTGGTTTCACACTGATGGACAGCTAAGCTCCACCCTCTCACTGACTACCTCTCCTCAAGAGGAAGAACGTATGATGAAATCCCATCTCGTTGGTTGAGCTGAGGACAGGGAGATCACTTACTAGTTACTCTCACAGACAAAATAGACTCAGCAAAGAGAAAATTAATGTAATTTATTGCCTACTAATAACAAACTGAAGCGGTTATCTGAAAGTAAAAGCAAACGAAAAAACAGCTTACGCCTATCCACCTTCTACTTCCTCTTCCCAGGTGACACAGGGGAATGGGGAGTGGGAGTTACAGCCAGCGCATAGCACTTCGTTATCTGCCACTCCTTCATGGTCACACTCTTGGGCTCTCGGTTCTCCCACGGGATGCTGTCCTTCCCAAACTGATCCTATGTGGGCTTCCTACAGGCAGGAGCAGCTCTTCAAGAACTGCTCTAGTATGGGGTCCATACCACAGGGTGCAATCCTTCAAGAATGGACTGCTCCAGCACAGGTCTCCCATAGCTGGCAGCTCCCACCAGATCACTTGCTCCTACATGTGTTCCTCTCCACAGGTTACAGCTCTGTCCTGAAGTCTGCTCCTGTGTGGGCTCTCCATGTGGGCTCTCCATGAGCTACAGCCTCCTTCAGGCCAAATCCATCTGCTCCACTGTGGGATCCTCCACAGACGAGTGTGTGGAGATCTGCTCCGCTGTGATACACCAAGGGCTGCAGGGGGACAACCTTTTTCACCATGGCTGCAGGGGAATCTCTTCTCCTACCTCCCAGCTGCTGTTGTGCAGCTGCTGTGGTGCCTTTCTTAAATCTGCTCTCACAGAGGTGCAGTCAGCATCACCCATTGTTTCAGCTCTGGCCCATGGTGGATCCCTTTTGGAGATGGCTGGAATTGGCTCTTATCTAACACAGGGCACCTTATAGAATCTTCTCACAGAGGCCACCCCTTCATCTCCCACCTCTACCTAAACTTTGCCACATAAGCCCAATACAGTAGGAAGACAAGCAATTTGAAGTATTAGACAGCTATTGAGTAGTGGGTTTTTGAGACAATAACATTTGTACCTAAACACATAAAACAAGACTTAGACAAAATTTAGGTGTTAACTGGTATACGTCTATATGTTCATAGTGGCATATCATATTTATCATATCTAATATAAATTATATAAATATATATAGGGATGTAGTATTTGTATTAAAATTGTATTCATATATATTTTTGTATTGTATACAAATATTACTTAAAACAATAAAATTAATTAATTAAAAGTATATATTTTAATATTTAAATATTTAAATAACCAAATATTTAAATAATCAAATAATTAATATATATTTGTATTAAATAGTATTCATACATATTTTTAATATATGAGCATATAGATGTATTTCAATCTTAACATCTCCAGGTCTCAGTTTTTTTCACATACATTGGGAATATTCCCCACTTCTATAATGTGAAAGTACATGAAAGAATTCCAAAATCTATAAAGAATATGTAGGTAATGAGAAAGTTTATAATTGGAAATGTTGAAGAATAGAAAGCAGAACTCAATACTACAGAAACTGAATCTTTTCCAGAATTGTTTAGTGTCTTCAATTAGGATCTTATTTATACTGAGAAAACAATTATTTACCAAGCCATTCAGTATAATGAGACTAGTCAAGGAATATGTAACTGTTTAACGTAAGTGAGGTATGTAGAATGTGAGTGTGAAAGGTACTTCAAAGTACTTTTTTCAAGGGAAAAAGCAAATTCTGATAGAGATACAAAATGAAAAAAATAAAATAAAATACAAGCCTATAAGTAGGATTGTCCAGTGTAATGTGCATTTTCATTAAATGGCTGGGGAAAATAGATAGTTGAAAAAAACTGTGAAAGAATCACACACAAAAAGTATTTCTGAGATGTCTAATAAATTACCAGCTGAATAACAAATAGATCTGAAAGTGGTAAATCCTTGTGAATCTGTTGAAATTTTTGAAATATATTCACATCTCTGGTATGCCCACATATTATTATTCTGGCAGGCTGACAAACATTCATTCAGTAGGTGACAAGCTTTGTTTCTCCCTTAAGAAAGTGTTACATTACTTTTTACATGAATTATAAGGAAATTTATAGGATTCAGGAGTTAAGAGATCCAATGTTTTCAACATCATAGCAAGTAAAACATAAGTTCTGAAGTAAAACCATGTCATGAATATTATAAGATCTCAGACAATGAAAACAAAATACCTCTGTTTTGGGAAAAGAAAAAAAAAATAAAAAAGAAAAAAAAAAAAAGCACTTGTAGTATTTTTGTTATATTTCATGTCTTTTTCTCACAATTATGTTTTCTTCCATGACATGAATTGAGCCAGGATTACCATCTCAGAAATAAAGTCAATATCTCACATTTTATACTTTGCAGATTTATGTCTGTCAAAAGATAATGAATGACAATAAAACACAGTGGGTAAGAATTGTAAAAGTACCTTAATTGATCATATAAATATATATTATATATATATATATGCTTTTACTGCTTTCTTCACATTTTCACATTCCTTGTAGTTTTCATGTTTACTCATTTGTTTCATGTTAAATAGATTATCATATAGAGCATAGAGTACACTATGCATATGGTGCATATGCATACATGAGCATACATACATAAAGTGAAAAGAGAAAGTAGAAACTAGAGCAGGTTAAATTAGTTGTTTGATTAGTTGTTTGATCTTTATGTCTTCATAGGGATATCCCAGAAGGTATCTTTCACCAATAGCCTATTTTGTTTATTTTTTGATTAAAACATATTTTTATCTAGGAGAGGTCTTCTTTGCTGTAGCCATTTTCTTTGGACTATTACTTTTACTAACAGGCTGACACAATGACAATATTATTGTGGAAACACTTTTCCCCTTTTTTTTTTCCTCAGTATTGTGAATGCTTTCCTTGTCAATCATCTATAGAGCATCATCTCCCTGTGTCCCTTCAGGTCTTCCAGTACTTGAACTCAGAAAAATCACCTTATTTCAATATTTCTTCCTTAGAAATTTCCAGTTGTCCCCTTCTAATTCTGCCTATTCAGCTAATCATCCCTTCAAGTCAATTATTCTTTTTTTTGCTCTCAATTCTCCAGGTTTTCCATTGCTGTTCTTCCAAAACAGCTCCTCACAAAAATCCTTACATTTCAAGCTGCATCAGTCCTTTCTTTAACTATAACTTGCTTCTCCAATAACTTGTTTCTCAACTCTTGTTTATATCAACTTTTTTTTTTTTTTCTCACCACACTTTGTCATTCCTTGTTCTTTCAGATGTTGTCACCCTAAATCTCCTCATCTACTAAAGTCTCAAACTGAAAGGTCTGAGCTAATATTTCTTCTCAGATCCAGGGATAACAAATGATAATCAAAGTGATGTTTATTGTTAAATAAAATTTATTGTCAACGTTAAGATTTTGCATAGCTGTGTAAGCAAGAGCTTCTGATAGAGAAAAACTCCTTTACTGAAACCAAGTTGTGGAAGAAAAATTAATGTAAACATAAGAAAGTTGTAAAAGAAAAAAAAAACCAACAAAACGTTAGTGTGTACTGAAGTCAGATAGCATTTTTGATCATCTGCATGTGTGAATTAATGGGAAGAATGTCAAGAAGGACAGTTTGTGTTTATAAGAATATACGTTAGTGGAACTTGGGCCAGGTGTTAATTACTTTTCCCTACTTATTTTTGCTGGACTTATTAAATAATTACAGTATGAATTCTTTAAAAACAAAACAAAACAAAAAGTATAGGAACCAATAATGAATCACAGGTAAAAAAAAAAAAAATGCAAATCAAATGCTGGCCTAAAAATCCTCAAAAATGAACACTATTGGGACAGCTAAGTGTAGAAAAATATTGAGCATCTTCTAGCTTGCATTATTCAAGTGGCATATAATTTTGAGTTGTAGATTTAAAAATCTAGAAAGATAAATCATCTTTATTTTAAATTTTATCAGGGTCTTTAATGTGCTCCAAGCACAGCATAGGTGTTGTTTAAAATAGAAATATATAAATCAAATTTAACAAACTGCTTGCTTCAGCTATTTGAGCTCAAAGGTGGTTTAGTTCATTCTTATTTTGGAAAAGAAAATCAGATGAAGAAATAAATTGATAAAACTTATAATGTTAGAGAAGTTTCCAAATTTTATTATTTTTTTCTCAAAATAAATTTGGATTTGTCTTGTAATTTTTTTGTTTGTTTGTTTGTTTTATTGCTAGATGCCATTTTCTGAAAGAAAAAGTATATACATATATGTACATGAATATATGAGTATATACGTTGTATACAGACACACAAAACAAATTGCTTGGCTTATTAGAAATGTGATATATAACTCCTGAAATGGCTTTCCTTGCAACTCATTTCCTTAAGTGTTGGATGGAGTTCTGCAAACCATCCTTCATAGAAAAAGAAAATCTACTACTAACCTACAGGAAATTTGGTTCTTTTATCCTGACAATCTGTTGATATTGTCTGTGCAGACTATCACTGAAATATCAAAGTAAATATTTTTTTTATATCCTTTAAATATGATGTTTAATTCAGTTGCAAGTTTTGCATTATGGAGCCAGTTATTTGGTATTTATAATTTTCTGTGATTGCAGGTAAATCTGTTAAAAGGTCTTTTGCTTTTCCACTCTTTGTATCAAACTAGGCTACTCACATACAAAGTAGTCCCTTAGTTTGGTATCAGATGAGTTGGCAATGGGCAGACTTCTGAAATCTGGAGAGGAACTATTTAATTTGTACTGTTAAAAAATGTACGTTCTCTATGCAGACAATGAGTAATTCCACTGCAAACAAAGACTTCTTTCAAAACAGTGTGTTAACTCTTAATTTAATTAGGACTCATTTCTTCTGGGATGCTTTTAAAACTGAGATGTAATTCTTGAACTAAATTCTATGTAGTTTAACAACATCCTCAGATAGTTAGCTTACATAAGCCACAACTGTGGAAGCATGGATATCCATCAGTACAAAAGAAGGGCTAATAATCATTTCTAAAGCACTGTAGGCTATTTTATCTGATCTCAGGTTGATATAGAATTTATTATCATATTCAAGTGCTTCAAAGGTGCTTGTGTGGGTCCTGAGATGTAAATCCCATTTTTAGGGATATAATACTGAATGACTTTATGAAGAACCAGACAATAACATTTAATGAAGGAATTAATTAAATCCAATCAACATAATCAAATCTCTTATAACCTCCACTAAAATAAGTAATATATTCTAAGTATAGTTAGACTAGTTGTGTAGCTGTATAAATTATTTCATCTGTAAGAATGAATTTATTTCAGTATCTGCTGAATTAAAGGCCAAAGCATTTTATTTTGCTTAGTTGGCTCTTATTAAAGAGGCTTCTGTGAACACTTGTCTAAGTAGTGGTAATGAAAGTGCCTTTATCACACATTCTTGACCATCATGTCTACATTATCCACCTTATTCCGAGTCAAAACTACTTCACTACATATTTTTTAATTCAAACTTCTGTGATTTATTTATTAAAAAAAAAAAAAAGATATTTTTCTGATCATAAATATGCAATTTATCCTAAAATACAAAACAACTTTTTATTATCATTTTCTATTCTGCATGTGAGATGATTAAAAGAAAAAAAAAAATATAAAAGAAAAAGAAAAAAGAAAAAAAGAAAAAAAGAAAAAAAAGAAAAAAGGTATCGTCAAATTTTAGACATAGAAATGAATACTCAACAAGTTAAATGGATGACAGATAAGATTATCCTAAAGGGTACATCCTTTCAGCTACTTAGAATTTCTTTACATACTCCAAGATTATGATAAACTGACTGATCTTCCATTTCAAAATATAGCGAAACATGTTCTGTTTTTTGCTTCTGTCAGCTTTGTGTCCTGCGAGTAATGGGAAAAAATAATAATAATAATAACAACAACAAAAACACAATTGTAGTCTTGCAAAACATTGTACCTTATAATTTAGTACTCATAGAAAAGTCTCACAAGGTACCCAAGCTATGTTATGACATCTCGTGTCACCTCAGGGGCTGCAGAACTTCCTGTGAGGAAGAATGTGTAGCTGGAAGTAGTGACACTGTAATCTCAGTGATTCACTATGGTTTCTTGTGGTCATGAACAACTATAAAAGTTGGGAAGTCTGGCTTGTCCCAAAGAAGCCCAAGAGGTATAAGTTTGGTGCTGGGTGAATCTGTTTTGTTGGGTAATCTCAGTGTAAAGCATAGGTAAGTGAGCTAAAAACATGATCAAATTGTGAGCTACTTGGCTATTTACAGATCTCATTTTACCTTGAACTTTCACTTATCAGCCCTTAACAGTTTCTTTTTTACTCTTTTTACTCTTTTTTTTTCCAGTTAGAGTCATTGTCTTTTAGTTATTTTCATTAGTAATATTTACCACCTACTTGTTCAGAAGACAATTTTGAATAATTATTAACACACACAGATAAGCAACATTAAGATATATAGCTGTTAGTTTCACCTTCTGCTCTATTGGAGTTTCAAAACATTTTTATTAGTAACTTATATGTTGTGGTGTGTTTTTGAAAAAATACTTTAATATAACCTATCAAACAAAATTAAAATTAAAGTTAAAAAATCAGTTCATAATAGTATTCAAATATATATTTTTTAATTAAAAAAAAAATCTTTGCTAGAATGGTTGTTCTTTTAGGGTTACTAGTTTAAAACTGGAAATTGCATCTTTTAATTACATTTTCTGTTATCGAACATACTGTGGTGGGTGCAGATGCCCAAGTGGTGTGAGCAGGGGGCTGCAACATGACCTCTGTGAGGAGAGGCCTGGTCTGCCCCTTGCCGCACACTGCTGGTCTCAGCTCTCACCAATGGCCCCACCGCTGTGCATAACTAGGCACAGCAGTCAAGATGGCAGAACCTTGAGAAATGTCTATTTAAGAAAGGGCAAGAACACTGGACAAGTGAGGAGTGAGGAAAAAACATGCAAGAAACAATCCTGTGAACATCAATGCCAGAAAAGGATGGAGAGGAGGTACAGCAGGTGGTGAAGCAGAGAAAGCCTTGAAGCTGGTGAAGACCATGGTGGAGCTGAGAAAAAGTGTGAGGAGGAGGGAGGAGGAGAATGGTTATAGAGTGACTGTAATAGAGTGACTGTAAGTGCTCTCTGTATTTCAAAAGTGAGCTGAAACCTGTAATCAGAAGTCAACGAACAAAATAGAAAAGCCCACCATGAAAAAACTATGGAGCAAGAAATAAGAACAGAAATAGTATTGTACTACCTGTTTATAATATTTAAAGTTTTGCAATACTGTTAGTGAAAACTCTGGCATTGGTAAATACAGCCTATTACTTCACTTTCAATATACCATGCTATCCCTACCTGCTCCAAGACAACAAGGAAAAACAAACGTAGTATTTAATGCAGGCAGAGCATTATATTTTGCTGTATATATTGTCTGAAGTATTGCAATATTGATTTTAATTCCTTTGCAGTTTTTCATTTTCAACATTCATTTTGCTAAGTTTGAGGTTTAATAGGTACTAAAATATGGTCCTTTCTATGAAAATGACAAAACTTCTTAAGATATCCATTAAATCTATATGATAAAATTTATGTGAGTTTATATAATTTTACATAATGTAAATAACAAGAGTCTGGCTGAGATTTAATCTGTGAAACCCAAACATCATAAGTCATCAAAGTTTTTTCTGTGATGGAGTGTAACCTGGGAAAATTTATGTAATGTGATTGTCAAATCTTAAATGTGTGTCAATATTAATATATATCTCTTAGAAATAATTATGTACACACAAATTTAATAAACTGGATACTGACAAAAATTTAAAATCACAGATAGCAGATAGCAATCACATAATAAGACAAACCTCACTGCCTAATCTTTCTCAAATTTAATATTGGCTAGCTGGCTTTGGTCCCATGCTGCTCTTATTCACACTCTTAGGAAATACTTTGTGTTGTAACTGCAATAATTTTGTTGCCGAGCAGACAAAAAGCCTTCCTTTGTCATACTGAGGTTGGATAGAGCTTAATATTGAACAATAATTCTTGTCAAGAGTGTGCCTCTTGTTATTGAAAGCACATAGTATATGTGGTTTTTTTTTTTCAGCCAACATTAGGACAAATTAACATTGTAAACTTCAGTAACTATGAAGATAGAAATCATGCCACAGCATAAATAAATAAATAATTAAAATTCAGGAAAAACTGAAGGAATAAGAAATAACAAAAAAAGTTAATATAACTAGCCAAATGCTTCTGAGCACAGAATCGTAAAGATCAAATAGTTAACCCTAAAATTAGAAACAATTGGGAATCAGAAAACATGTATTCAACTCTTGTCTGCTTAACAGCAATGAATGTTATAAATTGTGTGACGTGGTGACAGCTCTCACTCTCTTTTTTTTTTTTAAAAAAAAAAAAAAAAAAAAACCTATGTCAATTCCTGAATATTTGTTTATGTGGTTTCTTATTGTTGTTTTTTGATATGTCAGCATATGTCAACAATTAAATAGGATAGATGCAAGATATACTGAAAAACAAAACAAGCATAAAACAATACTTAACCATTACTACATTTTGCAATATGCAAAATTTAAACAAAACACTAAGATTACACATATCCATATTACTCTCATACGTATGAGACACTTTTTAGTTACCTAAAGTATTCAAAGTACTGCGATATATTTGGCTGTCTTCTATAAATGGTGTAACAAAATATTTGTCACTTGATATAGAGATGCAAATTAACAATATTTTTTATGGGCAGCTGTGAAAGCAACACAGTAAAAGATTTATTTGAGGAGCATAAATGATATAGCTTAGCCATTTAATCAAACTAATTTCCTTTGTGTGTGTGTGTGTGTTTATGAACAAAGAGCCCAATGACCAAGTTAGTGGGATACCAGTCCAACAAACATATTTTCTGTCCCCAAATCATTTATTTAGATCTAGACTCCACTGTATTTTAAAATGACTTATGTCAAGGTCTCTGAGATTTCTGTCTTTAGAATAGTGATTTGCTTTTGCGCGGAATTCCTATCAACTGCTGTGTAGTCTGTGAGTTATGGAGGTAATAACAGAGAAACATTCACATGGTCCATTTAGTGGATGAGTTTGCATAAAGTCCATCTGATTATGTGTAAGTGGATATTAGGAAAGGATTTCAAACAAGAGAGGTACAAATCCCCAAGCTATCCATTACACAGTCATTTTATAGGAACTGTGGTTCCATGTGTATTGGATACTTCATTGACAGTGAATTGTAGACAACAATAAATGACATTTATGCAGGCCAGCTTCAAACTGTACAGTTCAAGTGCCAAACAAGTCTTTTCTTTTAAGTCAGAAATATTAAAAGCAAAAGGAAGAAAGGACTGATAATTGTTATTGATAACAGCACACTTCCCTAGGGCTTTGCAGAACAGAAATGTTAAGCCTCGGCAGATTTCAAGAGGCATTATGAAGTTCTGAAGACAGATATGTTTTCTTATTAGAACTGAATGCAGTAATTTATCAGCATAAAGCTTTGAGTTTGCATAGATCCTTGGACTATATCACAGAGAAATGACAAAAAAAAAAAAAGTTATTAATGTCAGGGGGCAATTTTAGAACATGTAGTTTGTGACATATTAAGACACAAAGGCCTGAATTCTTTAAAGTCTGCTTATTCATTAATTCATTCTGTTTCAAGATCTTTCATCCCTACTGTGATCCAAAGGCTATCCAAGATCAGAGAGACGTCCCAGTAGGGCAGTAAGAAATCCTATGGTGCTAAAAAGGCTTTGAGGTAGATCCTATTATTGAAAACATGATAGCTGACATCACAGGGTGAAAAAAAAAAAAAAATCATGTTTAGAACTTCACAACTGTAAAATATTGTTTAGACCTTACTGATTAAGGGTGGTAGAAGGTTGGCATTGCACTTTCAAAACTTTTATGCTGTACAGACATTGAAATTTGCAGACACATTGACTGTAACTATAATTTTCTTATTTTAATTTGCAAGGGTTTTCCATTTTTTGTGGAAAACGTAATTTTTTTGCCACTGGAATCATTCTTTATCTGCTTACAGTCAAATATATATTACACTTTTGTACACGTTTCTGCTTTTTAGTATCTCTCAAGAAAAATAAACTAGTGATGACTTCAGTTAGAAGAATAGAAGTTCAGATTAGCACCTGAGACTTGCTATGGCATAAGCAGAAGCTACTTCTTTTGGGATAGAGACAGCAGAACCTAAAATAATTTTGAATTTTAATTTGGTTCAAATAAGTCATGATGTCTTGGAGCATGGAAAGAGGAAAATGCCTTTATTTTTGCTTGCTTCGTTTTTGTTTGTTTGATTGTTTGTTTGATTGTTTGTTTTTCTCATTATGTTTTAGAAAAAGGGGGTATATAATAAAATTTATTTGTTTCTTGATGGCTACAATGTTAGGAGTGGTTTGTATCTGTTGTATCTGCTTAGTCTTTGAATTTCCATTGTACTTCAGTAGTTTCATTCATGACAATTCAGAATAGGACAGGAATATGTAAATAATTGATTTGGGATTTTTATTAAAAAAAAAAATATGTCATTAAAGACCTAAGTGTCCTGACAATAATCAACTAGATTACTGTTTCTTAAAAAGATTGGAAATTTCTCTAGAACGTGAAAACATAAAATTCAACTCTTCATTATTATTATGAAAGTCACCCAGGAATCTTTTTAATATTTTCAGAAAAAAAAATAATCCTTAGTCCACTAGAAACATTTAGGCTTCAAACTTCAGCATGTGAAGAATTCCATGTGTTGTTATTAGAATATTGCATTCTTGAAAAAGTGGTTTAACTGGGGGGAAATAGTAAAAATCCTTTTCAGTTCAGACTGCTAAGTGATCAACAGGATAAGGAAGGAAAGGAAAGGAAAGGAAAGGAAAGGAAAGGAAAGGAAAGGAAAGGAAGGAAAGGGAAGGGAAGGGAAGGGAAGGGAAGGGAAGGGGAAGGGAAGGAAGGGAAGGGAAGGGAAGGGAAGGAAGGGAAGGGAAGGGAAGGGAAGGGAAGGGAGAGGGAAGGGAAGTGGAAGGGAAGGGAAGGGAAGGGAAGGGAAGGGAAGGGAAGGGAAGGGAAGGGAAGGGAAGGGAGGAAGGGAAGGGAAGGGAAGGGAAGGGAAGGGAAGGGAAGGGGAAGGGAAGGGAAGGGAAGGGAAGGAAGGGAAGGGAAGGGGAAGGGAAGGGAAGGGAAGGGAAGGGAAGGGGAAGGAAGGGAAGGGAAGGGAAGGGGGAAGGGAAGGAAGGGAAGGGAAGGGAAGGGAAGGGAAGGGAAGGGAAGGAAGGAAGGGAAGGGAAGGGAAGGGAAGGGAAGGGAAGGGAAGGGAAGGGAAGGGAAGGGAAGGGAAGGAAGGGAAGGGAAGGGAAGGGAAGGGAGGGAAGGGAAGGGAAGGAAGGGAAGGGAAGGGAAGGGAAGGGAAGGAAGGGAAGGGAAGGGAAGGGAAGGGAAGGGAAGGGAAGGAAGGGAAGGGAAGGGAAGGGAAGGGAAGGGAAGGGAAGGGAAGGGAAGGGAAGGGAAGGGAAGGGAAGGGAAGGGAAGGGAAGGGAAGGGAAGGAAGGGAAGGGAGGAAGGGGAAGGGAAGGGAAGGGAAGGGAAGGGAAGGGAAGGGAAGGGAAGGAAGGGAAGGGAAGGAGGAAGGGAGGGAAGGGAAGGAAGGAAGAAGGGAAGGGAAGGGAAGGGAAGGGAAGGGAAGGGAAGGGAAGGGAAGGGAAGGGAAGGAAGGGAAGGAAGGGAAGGGAAGGGAAGGGAAGGAAGGGAAGGGAAGGGAAGGGAAGGGAAGGGAAGGAAGGGAAGGGAAGGGAAGGGGAGGGGAGGGGAGGGGAGGGGAGGGGAGGGGAGGGGAGGGGAGGGAGGGGAAGGGAAGGGAAGGGAAGGGAAGGGGAAGGGAAGGGAAGGGAAGGGAAGGGAAGGGAAGGGAAGGGAAGGGAAGGGAAGGGAAGGGAAGGGAAGGGAAGGTGAAGGGAAGGAAGGGAAGGGAAGGGAAGGGAAGGGAAAAGGGAAGGGAAAAGGGAAGGGAAAAGGGAAGGGAAAAGGGAAGGGAAAAGGGAAGGGAAAAGGGAGGGAAAGGGAAGGGAAAAGGGAAGGGAAAAGGGAAGGGAAGGGAAGGGAAAAGGGAAGGGAAAAGGGAAGGGAAAAAAGGGAAGGGAAAAGGGAAAGGGAAAAAAAGGGAAGGGAAAAGGGAAGGGAAAAGGAGAAGGGAAAAAAGGGAAGGGAAAAGGAAGGGAAAAGGGAAGGGAAAAGGGAAGGGAAAAGGGAAGGGAAAAGGGAAGGAAAAGGGAAGGAAAAGGGAAGGGAAAAGGGAAGGGAAAAGGGAAGGAAAAGGGAGGGAAAAGGGAAGGGAAAAGGGAAGGGAAAAGGGAAGGGAAAAGGGAAGGGAAAAGGGAAGGGAAAGGGAAGGGAAAAGGGAAGGGAAAAGGGAAGGGAAAAGGGAAGGGAAAAGGGAAGGGAAAAGGGAAGGGAAAAGGGATGGGAAAAGGGAAGGGAAAGGGAAGGGAAAAGGGGAAGGAAAGGGGAAGGGAAAAGGGAAGGGTTAAAGGAAGGGAAAAGGGAAGGGAAAGGGAAGGGAAAAGGGAAGGGGAAAAGGGAGGGAAAAGGGAAGGAAAAGGGAAGGGAAAAGGGAAGGAGAAGAGAAGGAAGGGAAGGGAAGGGACAGGGAAGGGAAGGGCAGGGAAGGAAGGGAAGGGAAGGGAAGGGAAGGGAAGGGAAGGGAAGGGAGGGAAGGGAAGGGAAGGGAAGGGAAGGGGAAGGGAAGGAAGGGATGGAAGGGAAGGGAAGGAAGGGAAGGGAAGGGAAGGAAGGGAAGGGAAGGAGGAAGGGAAGGGAAAGGGAAGGGGAAGGGAAGGGAAGGGAGGAGGGAAGGGAAGGGAAGGAAGGAAGGGAAGGATCAACCTGATTCATTTGTACAACCATATGGCCAATGTAATACCATTTATATGGCCTAGGTATTCCACAGGTTTCTGGATGTCAATCTGCAGCGGTGTAGATCTTCCAGTGCCATATATGTCAGCACGGTGCAGGTTTCTCTGGCAATTTCAGACATCTCAGATGGTATTAAAACACCTACTTTTAGGAAGCTGAATTAAGCCAATGCAGTATTAGACAATATAATGAATGGAGTCTAGAGAGAGTTATTCAGATAATAAGTTTCCAATTTAGAGTGAGCTGAATACCTCCATAGGCTACGTTGTCTAAATGAGAAGACATGCACAGACTGTTGCAGGTGCTTAGAGACATAGTACATGTGAACGCTTTCCTTATAGATTCCTAAATGGCCCAGTCTGTAGCTAAAACCCCATTCCTAAGGTTTGATTCAGTTGGTCGAAAATAAGAAACTATTTTTTTTGAGATGTTACACTCTTCTGTCCAGCTTTCACTTTTTGATTCATGTGTCATAGGTATCTTATAGTCCTGTGTCACAGTGACAGATTGAGTTGGATAAAGGCAGATTGATTCTTATGTGTGAGTACCCAAATAAAATTTTCAGTGTCTTACTTATCTGTTAAACATATTAAATAGTGTTCTAACATAATTAGTATAACAACATTTCAGGTATGTTCTTATGAAAGGGGAAGGTGTTATTTAGTTACAAAAACTCTGAGTCATTTGCTTCTGTTGGTGTTCATCCTCATAAATTTCACGCACTCATAGTCTTGTAACTACATGCTCACAGGCATCAAGACATATGTGTCTAACAGTCTGACCAGAACCTTTTTGTGATGCAAAGGAAAAGAAACACCAGCTATTGATTCCTCATTGCCTCTCTAGCATTCTTCTTGGTGACAGTGAACTAGTTTTTGAGCAAATCTTCTATATTCTTGCTGTATTCTCTGAGAGTCAATATAGGGTGTTCCTTTTTGTTCAGAATCTTGCTGCTTCATCCATAAATCTTAGGCCAGGTTTCTGCCCATAGTCTACTTTCTTTGTTTGAATTATATGTTTGAAATATATTTCTGCAGCCCTATTTTCCAGGTGGTCTAATGGAAAAAGCAATAACGCCTGTGATATGTCACAGCCTTGTGAACACCTTCTGCTGTTATGTTGCAAAGTCTTCCACTGGCAAGTCCGTGCTGTTGTTTTGCCAGAATGCAGGCCTTCTGGTCTATACATAAGTATAAATTGCTCATCTTAACTGCTGGAAACAGTCCTGGGAACAGTGTCTTTGGAACAACATTGTTATATTTTAACTTTGTTCCCGTGTTTCTTCTGAAACTCTCACACATTCACATAAACAACCCGCTGCTAACTGTGGTATTGAAATAGTGAGTATCTTCTCTGGAAATATAACCCAATAAATTCAATCAGTTGTGAATAGGGTACAATATTAATAAAATCTCAGGAATCTGGAAGGAGGGAGATAGAAGCAACAGTCTTGCAAGGAATTAATTCCCAGAACATAATGATCCTTTCAATTGTAGAAGTACCCACCTAAAGAACAGAAATATTCAGACTACACTAAATCTGTGGGGAAAAAATAAAGGGGGGGGGGGGGGGTAGGCGGGGAGTACAAATGTACTCAGTGCTACCATGTGCTACCATTTGCTGATGCATCAACCAGGGCAAACAGTTTGATGAAATGTTCAGAGTCTGGAAAGAGTCTACTGGTTGGAAGGAGGGTAAAGGAAAGCCATGGATGTTGATCACTCTTACAACTGTATTAGAACTCAAAGTGCTGATAATTACGAATAATATAGAAACCATGAGTCAACTTAGATTTCATTTCTCCTACAAAGTCAGATGACTCCCCGTTCAGTATTGCGTATAAGGTCACAAGGAGCTGCACAAAATAAACAAATTTCTTCAATAACTCAGGCAGCGTAACTATGAATTTAAAAAGAACATTTTAGAGCAAAGAAGTAGTAAATGGTTCACCATTATCTGTACCAAGTTATTATACTGTCCCTGTGATTTAAAAATGTATCAAAATTGAGTAATTCTTTAGGTTCTTGTTAGTGAAGAAAAGATCTACATGCCATAGCTAGTGCCCTATGATTTCATGTGCATTTTACAGGTGAATTGTAGAGCTTCTAGACATACTCCACAACAACGACAAGTAAATAAATAAATAAATAAATAAATAAATAAAAAGGTATATGGTGTGAAAAATAAAGGTAAATGGTGTGAAACTCATAATATGTTATATTAATAAGTCCAGGCATACTGAAATTTTGCTCATTATGGGCAGTGAAACAACATCTACATTTTTTAAATTGATAGGAAAGGCTGAAAATAAAAATGTGAGAAGGCGTATTCATTTCATAATTCAAACTGGTAATTTTTATTGTTGTTGGTGTGCTGCTATAAATTGAATGAGACATCAGGTTGTATGAACTGCAAGAATGAAGATGCAGAAGACATTGACTTCGGCTGAGATTTTCAAGAGTGGCTACTCTCCCTTAGTGACAAGTACTGTTAGACAGGTACAGTCACATAACATTTAAATATCAGTTGATATAGAGAAGACAACTTTAATGAAAGACAGTATGACTGACAGGAAGAAGTAGAGTGTGTCACAAAGTCCACATCATCTCATCAAAAACACATGGTGAAAATGACACTTTGTCTTCTTACTTCTTACTTCTTTTCACATACAGCAAACATTGTAATATCTCAACAGCAACACTATCTGCAGTTATTTTGACTTTTTATGGGATTCTAGATATTTTTTTTTATTATTTCCAACTTCTGTCCTGTCTGCAGTTCTGGGTTTCAGATGCCTGTGACGAAGAGCCAGAAAAAAGAAATGTCACACTACTAAATCTGTGCAGGAAGATATCTGCTACTCTGGTCAGATGTCAGCAGAGACATCTTGCACAGCAGAAGGATGTTATCGGTAGATCAGCCACACGGAAAGAATGTCATGAATCTTGTTACTGTAGATTTGAACTTCAGTGCTTTTATTAGAACAAAACAGACCCTGTCCTCACACCATAGCTGGGCCTGGTATAAGCATGACTTGCTTCAAATAAAAGTTTTTTTGTTTGTTTGTTTGTTTGTTTTTTTCCCTCCCATAAACATTTCTAGACTCATATTATCTTTCATTGTCAAAACCCACTTGGATTGTGAGTGCCAGTTGGAACTGTAGAAAAACAAAATGGTTTAAAGAACAAATTTGTAGCTTGTTTTAAACTACATAATCCTTACAGCGGTAACCCTTAATTGTCATGGGTAGTGCCTAATGATGACTTTGATGGCTTTGGCCAGGACATTAGAGTATCACTAAATTATGATTTTTCTGGAATTCCTCTGGTATCTCCTCCTGTGATGCATTCTTTACTGCATGTTCACAGATCACTGTATCTGATCAGTGACCTTGCTGCATTTGAAAACAATTATCCCTTATAATTTTTGACTAACAGACTCTATATGGTATCAGTGTGATATTACCACTACTTCCTTGTCAGAATACTGGTATAATTATAAACAATCCCTGCACTCACAGGTAGACTGCATTTGTTGTATTTTCTGTATTTCATTATAAAATAAGAGTAATGTCTTCCAGACCAAAAGGGCCCAAGAAAAGCCCTAACATTTAGCTGGTATAAATACTTCTACAGTAGTATGCGTTTGCTGAATGGTTTCTCTTAGATAGAATGTACACTATGTACAATCAGTGTAATGTATCTGTTTCAGACTGATCTCATTTTTGCAACAATCTCTCACTCTACCTTCTCTTCATGTGTTATTTACCTCTTCCAGGTTTTTCTCAGTTGTATCAGTCACTATAGAAAGAACTGATTCCAGTCCTTCATGCTGTATTTTTTCCGATATCTACTGCCAGCTTTTTCAAAACTATAAACTACGTGAGCACTAATGGTGCTCCTAAGAGTTTAGATGTATGTGTAGATCTGTAATATATTTTCAATGACATCTCATAACCTCAGATTACTGAAGGACACATGGCAACAAGTATTTGCACCAAATGTTGTTGTACTAATAATTATTACCCATTAAGCAAAAGTGTGCCTTCAGTTCATAAATGTGCATACAAAATAAGCACCACAGAACAGCTACTCATCTAAATGTCCCCATGAATACTCTGCTTTGGATTGTCAAGAGCCACCAAGCTGTCTTTGCTTATGAGTGAAGTTCTAACATAACAGATATTCATGATAATCTAAAGATATTATTAATGCACATGAAGATCTGTGATCCCCAGACAGGAAGGACTGACATGGCAATCATTTTCACTTTATTGACCCACTTGCTGTAATTATGAAGTTAGTTCTTTCTGTAAAGTATATTGTTCTGCAGTTAAAGAAAGTTAGATCCTGAATTTTAAACATATAATGATATCTTCCAAAACACAGCCCAGAATCATGGAATCACTTATATTAAATTTTTGTTGGTTTTGAATGGAAGATCTAAAGCTGTGCACAACTCTGCAGCTACATAGTTGTAACATGGCGACCTTCAAAAATACTGTGTTCCAGTCTCAGTAATCCCCACCTGTACATGCAAACTTTAATGTCCTCTTCTTTATGTATGTGAGTTGCATCAGCATAGAGAGTCTTAGATTTTCTGTAAAAAACAAAACAAACAAAAAACTCTTAAGAAATTCAGGACTATATTCAGTACATCACTGGGCAGCTAGGCAAATTACAATATAATCTTGTGATGGTTTTACCTTGCTAAGCAGCTGAACTCCACTACAACCACTCTCTCAGCCTAAACCTTTGGAAAACTTCTTACTGATGTCCTTACAGAGCAATGGTGTGTTCCATGACTAAGAGCTTCCCATATATTTTCATTCCAGGGCTGTTTATAGAGTTACAGACCCAAAGCATATCTTAACAATTTTGTGCAAAGACTCAGTACATTAAGACCTCTCTGAAAATGTCTTCTGGATCTAGGAAGAAACCTATGGAACACAGAAATTTTTTTAAAAAAATCAAGTCTTCATTTAACTACTATGTTCAGAATTTAGTGGAGAGTTACACTTTCCGATATTTCAATGGCTTAAGCAAAACCAATGATTCTGTATTTTCATATAAAAGTCATACTGAGGAAGAGTAGAGGAAGAGTAGAGGAAGAGAAGAGGAAGATTGCTTCTATTTAACATTTGTTTTAATGATATTTTATTATCTGAAGAAAAATCCCAGGCTTCCCCTGTCTAAGTGACAATGTACTTAACATCTTCACAGTTAACCTTACAGGTTTTCAAGTAACAATATTAAATAATAGCTTTAACAGAGACGAATGAAAAACGTTATATATATGTAGAATCAAAATCAAAACAAAACAAATCTAATCAAAATAAAAACACACTCCTGTTAATTTAATCTTAACAGACACTAATAAACTGAGTTAAGTTTACATAGTTTAAATAATTCTATGAGTACATTTTGATAGACAAATGAACAATTATTGTTACGTAGTATGCAAAGTACCTGGAAGTATCATTCAGGCCCCAAAGCAGTTGTATGAATCACATGGTTCTTTTTTGATTTTATTTACCTAACCTGGCTTTTCAAAACAGAAAGCATCCCGTAACTCATCTTGATGGGGCTTTGATTCTCACTAGCAGATGAGGGACTTAGCAGGGAAGGAGTGCTTTTAGAAAGAGCTGCCAGGAGATAAGCAAAACCCAAGGAAGTGTCAATCAAGACAGTCCATTCTCTACTTCTGTGTGCAAGCAAAACCCTTCTTAAGTTATATATTGTAAGTGAAATCTCTAACTCAAAGTTACTTTTGAATGAGAAGGTAGAAAGAGAGAGAGAGAAAGGGACTTAACTTCTAAATATTCTACTTGAGTTGTATTGTCACAGTTCTTAAAATCCATTATCACTGTAGGAGAAATCTGTCTGCATGACATGCTTTCATTTGATAGCCTTATTCAGGTATATATTTCCTGTGTATTCTGCTTACAATTGCACTACACCTATTACCTAATGGCATTCCTGTACTTTAAATTTTGGAGCAAAAAAATCCATTCATAGTATTCTATTACTTATTGCTTGATTTACTGATTTTTTGTTTAGTTTTGTTTTGCTTTATTTTTTCATTGTTGTTATATATTGACATGGAATAAATCTTCCAATATGTGAACGATGAAAACAACTAAATAACTCACAAACATAAAAATACAGTAATAGAAAGTTATCTAAATTTTGGTTAAACAAATCATTGGACTTGTACTGTGGGCCTACATTTTATTGCACATGGCAAAAAGCTGTTTGGTTATATAAATATACATTCATTATTAAATCAGTACTGCATCATCAGACTAGCAAAACTTTATTAATCACGTGTATACTGACTATAAAGTTCTGGGCCAACATGTGGTCTCTATCTCCAGCCAGCTGCCTTCACTGGCTGAAAACTTCCATCTTGGTCCATGAAGGATGTTGATAGTCTGACGCCTGTTGTCCTCATCATTCTGCAAACATCTTAATTGAAGTTTGCATATAAATCACATTCAACTTTGTGACTTTTTCTAATAAAAAAGGTGTCAGTAGGATAAAGTTGCAGTGGCATAATATTGCTGCAACACATAGCATAATTAGAGTAAAACAGATCAGCAAAACATGATCAAATCAGAGGTAGCAGTTTGGGTTTACACCAAAGAATGATATGAGGTCATATCTTGCATTTCAACCCCCTGACTAAGCACAAAACATAGTAGAAGTATAGACATTTACTTGAAAGGAAGTAGAACATGGATGTCCAGCTGTTTGGCATGTAGTGGGTTAATTGGAACTAATATTTTAGTAACTCTTAAAATAAAATTTAGTCTTGTCAAATTTTTGTGACCTTTACAAAGTAACCCATGTCCAACCAAATTTTGTTTAAACTGCTAGATTCACTATTGGATGTTGCCTTCAAAAACTTTTACTACTAATTTAAAATAAAACTAAAATCCATTACATCAAGTGAATATCAAACTCAGCAGAAACTGTTGGCTACAATTTTTGTAGTGTAGGACAAATACACTGTTTCACAAATGATTACAACTACAGTAGTCAAAATAAAATAAATAAATTAATTAAATTAAATTAAATTAAAATAAAAATAAAATAAAATATAAAATAAAATTAAAAAGTCCCATAAGAGCAGTTAGATACAATTAATTTATACCATCATGCTACAACACAGTTTCTTTTATTCATGAGACCACAAGACGTTTTTATGCAATTATACACAACAGCAAATTAGACCCTATCACCATTTTGTGTGTTTTATTTAATTTCATTACACTGAATTTTATGTTATGTTAAAAGTTAATGCCACTATTACTGCCTTTACCATCTGAGTTTATTGAAAGCCTTAGGACACATGATTTAGTAAAACTACTTGTGGGGGAATAAGAGATTCAACTGTTTTTCAGTGTAAGAAATGAAAAATGGCTGAAGAAAGGGAGTTTTCCAATAACCAAATACAGCAAACACGGGAGCAGGAGACTGCAAATACTCATACAATACTTTTTCACAAGCCATCAATGAATTTAATATAGAAAATCCTAACTTTGTGGAGAGTTTCATGATGATCATTATTAAAGCCTAGGAGTTTGAAAATAAGAATATTAAGAAAAAAAAAAAAAAGTTGTTTCACTTTTTAAAAAAAGTAGGTTGCTAGGCCTCATGATGTCGGAGAAATACATTAAAGAAAAATAAAAAATAAAAATAAAAATAACCCAAGAAGATCCTAGGGGCTGAAAAGACAGAAGACAAATGTAAGCAAAGTAAAACTTCCTTTTCAATAACAACCTTGCACATTTCAGGGGTCTGACTCATGCATTTTTTACCATTTTGGGGTTGACAATAGATTTGATTCTAATTAACTGGATGAACTGATTCAGAATTTGAAGGTAGAAGGCAATTAGGGTGAAAGTGAAAACGAAATGATAGAGTCTGTGATTGTGAGATAAGAAAGGAATGACAGTGGCATCTTCAGTGACCTGATGTTAAAAAGAAATCATACCATCAAAAGTGGAAATAAGAATGTACAAATCAGGATAAGTGTAAAAGCAAAATGTGAATGTAGAGTGGAAAAATATCAGACGTGCAAAGGAAGAAAAATGACTTAAAGCTTGTGAATCTACCTGATTAACAGTAAAAGGATTCTTTAATTTTTACCAGGAAAGCATACTGTGACTATTGAATGGGAAAAATAAACAAGTAGCAGATGACAAAAGGAAAATTGAAAGCATGAACTTCTTTTTAACTTCATTCCTGTCAGAAAAGTTTGATTGTGATGAAATGTTTAACAAGTAAAACTACTGTAAAAACATAGGCCTGAATGAAGAAAGACTAGAGGTGATGCAGATAAAGGTATCTGAGATAGTAGGTTCTGATAAAATTTGTGTCCTGGTTCCAGCTAGGACAGAGTTAATTTTTCCTCATAGTAGCTGGTAGGGTGCTATGTTTTGAATTAGGATGAGAAGAGCGCTGATAACATGCTGATGTTTTAATTGTTGCAAAGCAGTGTTTACACCAGGCCAAGGACTTTTCGGCTTCTCGCTCTGTCCTGCCAGCGAGCAGGCTAGGGGTGCAGCAGGAGCTGGGAGGGGACAGACCCAGGACAGCTGACCCAAACTGGCCAAAGGGGTATTCCATTCCATATGACGTCATGACGTCATGCTAAACAATATATAGGGGTGGCTAGCTGGGGTGGGGGGGCCGGCTGCTCAGGGATAGGCTGGGCATTGGTCAGCGGGTGGTGAGCAATTGCATTGTGCCTCACTTGTTTCTTACACATTATTATTAGTAATACTATTATCATTATCACTATTATTATTATTATTGTTATTATTATATTCCTGTCTTAATAAACTGTCTTTATCTCAACTCACCGGCTTCACTTTCCCGTTTCTCTCCCCCATCCCAGAGAGGGAGGGGGGAGGGTGAGCGAACGGCTGTGTGGTGTTTAGCTGCCAGCCGGGTTAAACCACAATTTGTTATATATAAAGAAGGTAGCCAAATACATTTCAAAGCCATTGACAAGAATTCATGGATGAAGAATGAAATCTCAAGACAAGTAGAAAGTATAGTATCTGTGTTTTAAAAGGATAAAGTATATGGCGGGTTTACTTCTGGGAATTATAGGCATTTTTGGTACCTGAAAAGATACTAAGACAGATTATTAAACAATCTATTTGTAAACAACAAGAAGATAATAAGATTGCAAGAAATGACTAAGAGATTAATCAAGATCAGATAACGTCAATGAAATCAAATTTCTTTTTCACCCTAGATAACTGACCAAAGAAACATAAAAAGGGTCTGAGGAAATCATATGTTCTTATGTTTGTTTTTTAACTTTAGTAAGGCACATACCCACATGAAATCGCATAAACAAATTACAGGTAAACGGAGTACAGTAAATAAATATAACACTAGCAGTTACTGGGATGAAAACCTTTAATTAAACATTAGGGAGAAAAAATAGGTATAACTAGACAATAGAATAGGTACATAGAAAGAAAGGAGATGCCAGGACCTAGACTGTTTCAGTACATTTAAAACTGTGTGAGAGCAGTGAGTCGGCTAAAGTACTCCTCTGATGTCCTTGTGTGCTACGCAGGACAGTCTAACAAACAAGTGAAACAATTTTGCACTTAGGAGTCTCTTAACCTATATATAAAAAACTATAATTGGTTGTGTCTAGCAATCTTTATGTTTTAAATGTAGACAAATTCTCATTCAAATTAATAAACCCATTTTTTATAGCATTTTTATTATCGTTCTTTATGATTAGTTATTTGTTCTCAAAGTTTATCAATTGTTAATAGATATTTTCTACAAATTCAGGAATAATGTTCACTTTTGTAAAAGTCTGGAAGCCAAACTCTAGCAAAAAAAAAAAAAAGAAAAGAAAAAAAAAAAAGGAAATTGCCTTCATAACATCTGGCTAATTAAAATAATCAATCCATACTACAGAATGGGGAATGGTCTTAAAATAAAAGAAGCTAGATTTAGATTAGACACTAGGAAGAAATTCTACACTGTAATGGTAGTAAGACACTGGAATAGGCTGCCCAGAGAAACTGAGGATGACCCACCCCTAGAAGTGTTGAAGTCCAGGTTAGATGGGGCCTTGGCGACCCTGATCTAGTGGGTGGCACCCCTGCCTATGGCAGGAGAGTTGGAACTAAATGATCTTTAAGATCCCTTCCAAACCAAGCCATTTTATGATTCTAAGATTCTATGATCTCATTAAAAGGGCAAAAGGGTTGTATGATAGAAAAACAGATATGCTGTTAGAGCCTTGTTTGTTGAGGTTGTCCTTTCTGATGACTATCACTTTTCTTTTTTGTGTTGTTGTTTTGTTTTTTGTTTTTTTGTTTTTTTGTTTTTTTGTTTTTTCTGCCTCTTTCAAGGATGGGGAGCCATAGAGGAAGAAAGTTAAAATTATGGGGCCATGATCAAGTCTAAGTTATTGGTCTGCCTTAGGTTGGGAAGGACAAACAAAGAAAAGCAATTTCTCTGATTATCTTTTCTTCATTCTCACAAAACAAACAAACAAAGCAAACAAATTTAGTTCTACCCTTCTAAGTAGT
Source organism: Anser brachyrhynchus (assembly GCF_964034855.1). Lineage (NCBI taxonomy): Eukaryota > Metazoa > Chordata > Aves > Anseriformes > Anatidae > Anser > Anser brachyrhynchus. Next base: position 171,355,111 of record NC_137694.1, on the reverse strand, counting down.
TCTTCCCTTCCAAGTGCCATCCTAAGCAACAGTTTCTGAATTAGTCAAATACTCCTGTAAAGTGTCTGTCCCATAATGGAAAAATTCAGGAATAAAAATGGGTAACAACAGAACAACAAAGCAGTTATACAGGGTATAGAGAAGGAAATATGCCAAATTGCCCTTAAATTCACACTACTTACATGCGTGTGTTAGAAAATCCTATCTTAGAAGCCCCAGTTACTATTATACTCTTGCCATTAATAATAAATAAATAAATAAAAATTGTTGAAGGATTATTATGAAATTGTTGAGGATAGCTCACCTAGACACATCACCTTGGTTATTTATATTTTGTCATCAGAAAATATAAAATCGTCCTTTAATTAGTAAAATGTGATCCAGTTGTACTAGACAATGATTAATGTTTTTTATTAGTTTGTTTTTAATATTCTAGCACGAATTCAGTATAATTCTATGTGCTTGGCTAACACAAACCTGTTTTAACAATGTCTAGTCTTTAAAGATATATGATTTATTTTTATTTTTATTTTTATTTTTATTTTTATTTTTATTTTTATTTTTAATTTTCCTTATAAATAAGTAATAGTTATATATAATGCACACTGTTAAGAAATGTTATGAGTATCCACTGTCACCAGGAGCTCTAGGCCTGGAGTTTCCTCTTTTCTAGACACTGGAGCCCAACCCAGTATCCAGGGACTCAGGGTCTCTGTCTCTAGGCTGGGAGATGCAGCTGCCACTTTCCTCTTTGCAGGCTTAACCAGTAGCAAAGCTGAGCGTGTATCCCAGACAGACAGACAGACGGAGACAGGACACAGACAGGGCTGGTTGCACAGACTGACACAAACTGCACTGCCTTCAGCAGCACCTACACACAAGACCTGAATAAAGTACAAGCACAGACAGCCCAGTTTCTTCCTCCTCACAGGCTAGCTAAGACAGCAAGTCACTAATGAGGGAACAAGCATGGCACTCTTTCTGCCTGGCACCCCAAGCAAATAGGTAAATGTGACAAAATATGTCGATTGACATAAAGACAGATTAATAGGTAAAACAAAGCTGCATACACAGGAAAAAAAATAAAATATGAAATTCATTCACTGTTTTCCATCAGCTGGCAGACATTCAGCTATTTCAAGAAAAGCAGGAACTCGTCATGCGTGACAAGGAAGACAAACTCCATAACTCTCAACATCATCCCTTCCTCCTTCTTTCCCCCTAGCTGAGCACAACATCATATGGTATGGAATATTCCTTTGGTCTATATGCATCGTATGTCCTGGCTGTGTCCCCTACCAACTTGTGCATCCCCAACCTACTCGCTGGAAGGGCAGCAGAAGAAGCTGAAAAGACCCTGACTCTTTGTAAGCACTGCTCAGCAACAACTAAAGCATTGATGCGATATCAACATTATTGACATCCTAAATCCAAAACATAGCACTATGCAAGCTACTATAAAGAAAAGTAACACTATGTCAGCCAGGCTGAGAAGAACAACAAAGTTACCATACAGGTAGCATCAACCTTGTTAAGCAACTAGATCCAATTGGGTTACTATGGTGCCTTCGGAATTAAAACTTTCATCAAGTCAAACTTCTTGGTTGTTAGGACAGGAGAAAGGAAAGTATAAAAATATGCCAAAACTAAAATATGACTTTTTTTTTTTCTGTTCCACATATTGAAAATTCTTCTCCTTAGTTTCCTGCACAAGCCTACATATTTATGTTGTGCAACCACATTATTATCACCAGAGACAACAGCAAATTCCAGATTATCTGGTTAGCTGTTCACCTGTCATCAAGGCTAGATGAAAGGAAAAGAAGGGCTTATTTATGAATTAATACAGATATTAGGGCATACAATATTGCTTTCTTGAATCTAAGGAATTGCTTTTGTTTGAGATGAACAAGAGACTACATTGTTCAGCTGTTAAATTATTTCCCTCTCTTAGAGAAAGAATATTGCTTAAGAAAGCTAATAACTCAATTTCAGACATTGTCCTGGTCCTTTTTTATGTTCATAAACATACTGGAGAAGGCAGCATCACAAACTAGCCATGATTAAAGGGGAAATTTTCACTGACTTGCACCAGAAGTGGAAGTACAAGAAATGAGATTCAACCCTCACAGACACAATCTTCATTCTAATTCAGCTGGTTAACTCTGTAAAATATACATGAACTGTCTTGAGCTAATGCTAGATATTTCGTAACATTAGCATTTAGTTATCTGATGTGAAGAGGTTGTGTTCTGGCTGTTTCTTACAAAGTTTATTCAAAAAATCTTCCTTAGTGCTGGCTCTAGCTAGAGTCTGTGTCAAGACAGAGGCTGGAAAATTCTTTGCATTACCCAGTATATAAAGAAGGTATAAATAAGAAACAAAGCAATGGAAGATCACAGTCAGAAGTAAACTACAGTTTAATCTTGACACTAGCTTTCAAATATTATGACCTAAATTTGAATTCTAGATTTAGAGACAAAATGGAAGTTCAGCTTTGTTCTTGCTGGCTCAACTGTAAATAGCACAGAGGACACAACTGTAACAGCCTTAAGGACTGAGTATAAACCTTCAGATTGAATTGGTACTGAAACTGTACAGATTAAATGCTACCTGTAACCAGCTTGTGTACCATTAAGCATCACAGGATATTTAACAGACTGTAAAACTATTTTTAAAATGAATAAATGAAAACCAATGGACGGACGTGAAGGTACTAAGAAAAGAGGTGGTAAAGAAATATGGATATTGGAAAGATAATTAAAATTCATGGGAAGAGGCAAAAGAGAAATTGATGATAGGAAAGAAGGCAGAATTCAGGTACCTACAGCATAGGAAGAAGGATTAGGTGGACTCATCATGTCAGGAATCCACTAATATAAAGAAATGACTGAACTCATTTCCCTGTACTTCTCTCCATACATCTGGATCTTCTGTCGGTGTGTAGGTGAACATATCACACACTGAAAGCAAGGAACACAAAATTACTTAGATTTATAAAGGGACTAGCCAGAATTCAAAAGTGGCTCAGAGTAAGACTGACAGGAATGGTGAAGTATTTAAGTCAGGAGGCCAGACTGGCAGTTTTAGAGATAACATGAAAATAGAGCCTGTTTAAGAGTAAAATTCAAGATATTTAAAATAGTCAATGTACTTCTTTCTGGTAAGCAGGTTCCAGGGAAGGTATCAGACACAGACAGCTACAGCTTCTCTATGTCCTTATAGCTTCTAAAATGTTAATGACATATTTAGAATACTGAAAATGAGTTAGAAATAGTGGCAGAAAAACTGTGTGTAGTGGGATATAAAAAGGAACACTATATGTGTAATGCTAAATTCCTGCCATTGTTCCCAAGAGTTCTTAGAATGACTATAATTGCTATCTACTAAATCAGTCACTAAGCTGTATTTGCCTGTGCTATCACTGGCTATATTAACAGATGTCAATATAGTGTACAAGCACACATATATTACATTAACATCTATTCTTGATAGTTCCAAATCTATTTCGTAAAAGAAGTGCACACGTGGAAGAAAAAAAGCTATTAAGAATCATAGCATCACGGAACTGGCATCAACAACAAAGCCAGCTGATAAGGAGAAATCTACATGGAGTTTTTAACTCTTGTAAAGAGTTTAAACTAACTAAAATGGTTAATTACAAAAACAGATTCTTAACTCAGAGTAAAACATCTTTTGCCATGCTTGGCAAAATTGCAGGTTCTGAAAACTAGGACATCCTATCACTAACTAATTTTTGTTCATTTTGACTGATGTTCCAGTGATCTCAAAGCATTCACATTTTCAGTCTAACTCCATATTCTAATTGCAGTCTGTTCAAGCACTAAAACAGCTCTGGAGAATTACCATTTTGATGTATTCTGATTCATCACACTTCTGCATGCAGTATTATCACTACACTTTCTCTTAATCATGATTAAATACCCAGATCTCATTCACGTCATATATATATTCTGCCAGTTCCCATGGTAAGTAGATCTCTATGCTCTCTTGACCAAAACCATACAACATAGTACCAGCATGAAACCTATATGATATTAAGATACATGTGCACCTTCATCTATCATGTTGTGCACACAGGAAAGGTATTCCTAAAGGAATGTGCTGCTGACTTTCCCTTATTTTTGTAGTCACAGTCACAGGCCTAGCAAACTGCTCCAGTGAATCCATCCACTTTTCAATACTTTGCACTTAACATATTGTTCGGTAGTTGCTGTACTTGTCATGACAAGGGGGAAAAGAGATAGCAGAAGGAAGGAAAAACTCTTTATCAAAACTGATACTTAATTGTATATTTTTCAATTTTTTCAAAAAATGTGAGGTTTGAGAACTTTTTTTTAAGCAACAGATATAACATCTTGGAACTGCTTTGTTTGTTGTTGTTGTTTATTTGTCAATTTGTTTTGAATTATCCCTTCTTTGTGTGTTGATTTATTTTTGAATTATCCCTTTGATTATTTCCATGCAGTGAATAGTTGTCTCTATTCTTGGTCCACTTGATCAAATATGAAATATATAGTGTTCCCAATTGTATCAATTGGCAGTTGACTAATAATATGCATTGGCTAAAATTATCTAATCATTCTGTCTAAAGCATATAAGTGATCCTGTAATGCTATGTATACATTATGATAAAAGTAATTTCTTACTCTGTGGAAAAATCAAATAGATAATGGGAGTGGAGAACATATTAATCAATTTCAAACAACAATTCACAGTTCAAGTTTGAAGAGGGAGAAAATTGTTTTATAGGTACAAATACTAAGAAATGGAATCCTCATTAACATTGTCTAATCTTTTTAGCCTGAACTACGTCGTTTATCTGAACTGCATAATTTAAAGGTCAGACAAATCTTCAATTTTTCAAACGAGAATGTAGACCTGAAATTTCAGAACTTCTAATACGCAAAAATCTATCTTGGAGGGTAACAAACTGTTGCCAGACTGAAGATTTTGATTTAGAGTTGCTGAAAACTTTTCTCAGACACAGATGACCAGGGGTCATAAGCAAGGGGCTCTTAAAATAAACACTTCCTGCTATTTTTCATGTGTGTTTTTTGTTGTTGCTGGTGAGTTTTTATTGCTGTTGTTGTTGTTTTTGTCTGTTACTTACAATGGCAGAGATCTCAGGGAAGTTTGTGGTTTACTCAGCAAGATGTCATGTTTATTGGAGCTATAGAAGACATTTATTGCTTCATACACTGTGATCTCTTCTGTGATTCTTACTGAAATATATACCATTAAATCACCTACAGCCAATTGCTGCATTCACAGTTGTGGGGTATCTGCCAAAAAGAAGAGATTGGCTGTAATTTCAAATAATTTGGATATTCTAAGGTTTAAACTACCTAGTCAGGATCCTAGTAACAACAAAATGTGTTTTGGATATTCAGACAAGGTCTGTTTCTAAAATATGCAAAGTTTGGTTTATGTATAATATTTATAGGTTTTACAAACTGAAAGGCAAAAGCTCCGTTCACTTAATTACAGATTTCTGCTATGATTAAGACATAATTCTGTTTCTTTTATAATAAATTCATAAACAAACATTTTGGGACACTGAAGACAGAAGTCAATGCAGCATGATCACTCCGCAGTTAGTAACACTGGAGATTTGGAACATGAGATTCTAATGTCTACCTCTCTGAGGATGAGTAATACTTTTTACGCTAGGCTAGAACAGTGAATCAAAGATATAACACTTCTGTTTTTCCCTTTTATGCCACCTGGGCAGCAAGAGCAAACAACTCTTGAGTGTTTTTGTTGTTGTTGTTGTAATTGTTTGGTTGTTTGGGTTTTAACATGTGTGATTTGGTTTCAGAGAAAAGTTCTTCCATTGTACTATTATGCATCTAGCTAGCTAGCTAGCAAGACCTGCAAAGCAGGCATCCTCCAGAAGTCCTTTTCAAACAAAATTGTTTTATGATTCTGTGATTCTTAGCTGAGAGAACATAGTACAAAAATACAATAAATTATTTTGAAAGAAAGCTTAATTAATGAAACTGGTAAAATAAAATGGCGTAAGTTTAAAATATGGAAAATTGTATGTGATGTTTAAAATGGTGCAAAGGATGAATCCTATTCAGAAAGCATCACCTACTTAGGCACAGTGGATAGGTTTCACTCAACTTGACGTTAGCCACCTAAGTATTGATCCAAGATACCTCTGTGATGAATGGAAAGGGTAACTTTCAGAAGCAGTCCATTCCACTCTATAGACAGCATTCAAGACAGATGTTATAATATTTCCTCTGGATGTGCCTGTTTCTCTCATAGAATCACAGGATAATTCAGGTTGGAAGGGAATATAGGAGAACATCTAGTCTAACCTCTGTCTCAAAGCACTGCTAGCCACAAGATCAGACTGGATTATTCAGGCTTTATTCAGTTAGATCTTGAAAAACTGTAAAGATGGATTCTGAAAAAATTCTATGGGAAACTTGAGCTAATACTTGTCAGCCTTAAGCTTTAAATGGTTTCTCCTTATATATACAGAATTACAAAAGGTTAAGGTCACCTGCTTGAAACAGGGTCAGCTAGAACATGTTGCTCAGAGCATGTCCAGTCAGGTTTTGAGTATCCCCCAAAACAGGAATGCCACAAACTCTTTGGGGAACCAGCTTGACCATGCTCAAAAAAAAAAAAAAAAAAAAAAAAGCTTTTTGTTTTCTTGTTCTAAATGGAGTTTCTTGCAAATGTGCCCATTGTCTCTTGGTTATTCAGTGGATACCACTTAGAAAACTCTAGCTTCCAGCCTCTACCAGCCTCCCCTTGTATGGTAATACTTCTATGCCTTAATTATCTTTTTGTCTCTTTGCTGGACTTGCTGTACTGTGTACATGTCTCTGCTGTAGTGGGGAGCCCAGATCCGGATCTGACACTCAAAATGTAGTTTCACCTGGGCTATGGAGAGAAGGATCACTTCTCTTGGACAATGCTCTTCCTAATAGCAGCCCAGGATGTTATTAATCTTCTTTGCTCTAAGGCACATTGCTACCATTGATTATCATATCCGCAGACAGTTCTTCCTTATTAGCGAATACCAGAGTCAGTGGTGCATCACCTTTTCAGCCCATTCAGAACCTGTGCCAAGAAATTATCCATAACAACCTCTAGAATTCTCCAGGACCACTTGTATCTCACTGGGTTGCCACTCCAGAAGAAGCAGGGACATTAAAATCCCCCATGAGAGCTAGAAGCCATGATCCAGAGAATTCATCTGATTAAAGAAGGCTTCATCCACTTCCTCAACCCAATTAGGTGGTCTGCATCTTGGTCTCACCCTTGCTGGCTGTCACTCAGTCTGTCACATGTCCCATAGAAGAACATTCTAGGCAATCTAGAACAAGAATGTCTAGGAATCTAGACAACTAGCTTAATCTAATATTTCATTTATGCACAAGCGAAGTGAACATAAGGGTCTAGTAAGTCAAATTTCAAAAAGTATTTTGAATTACTGCAGGAAACAGTAAATTATATGAATACACCGTATAGCATATTTTATTGTAAGACATATGAATACAACACAATAAAAGCATTTTTTACAATCCCTGGCACAGTACAATTTGGAAGCAAAATATTTTTTTGCCATGAGTTGGACTCAGTGGTTCTCGTGGGTCTCTTCTGACTCAGGATATTCTATGATTCTATTTTGGAAATAGACCTCATATTAACTCTCTTATTATTAACTTAGGATTGGTAAAGTATTTCTAACAACTTTCACCTACAGGACCTGTTAAGTGTAAACAGAAAACAAGCATGGGAAAGATAAACTGATGTAATACGATTCAATTAGAAATGAAAAATCTTAAATATTCTGATATGATGTCTGACATTAATACAGAGCAAGGCATAGTTTACTGCTAGCGCTCTACACTGAGTTAAGTTTAAATGCATTTTTGTCTATGTTTTACCACAGACTTTATAAGTGTACCTATGGGCTGAATTACGCTATGCAGCTTGATAACATTACTGCATAGCCAAGACCTATGACATCTATGTCTCTTAATTATACTTGGTTTAATTGAACATGTGTGACTATGATCCTCAGGAAGACTTTTTAATACTTAAACTTTTCTTATTTATATCCCAGAAGCTAGCCGTAGGAAAAAAAAAAAAATAAAAAATTATTCTAGCTTCGTCAAATTTGTCAAATATTTGTCAAATATTCTAGCTTCCAAATATTTTCCAGTATTTCACTTGTAATTTAAAAGTTTATTCTTTGACTTACTAGTCAGATTCTTATGAGTACAAAAGAGTTTCTTCAGTGTCCTTAACCTGCATTTTATTAGATGTCTGAAGAAAAATGGCTGAACACTGAGTAGATGTTATCCAGTTTAATATAATTTCTTTTGTTTCACAGTTTTCCTTTTTTTCCCATGACTTTCTATTTAACTAATCCAGCCATTCACCCTTTATTATTATTATTTATATTTATATTATTTTTTATTATTATTATTATTATTATTATTATTATTATTATTATTATTATTATTATTATTATTTTAACTTATCTTTCTGTTAGATGCTTCTCCTGGAAGCTTTGAGCAGAATCTGCCTTTTACTGTGTTTTTATTTTGCATTACAGGTAGGGCCAGTAAAATGATTAAGGATATGTTAGTTCTAACATGAGGAGATGCTGAGATTGCTGGCACATTTCAGTTCAAAAAGAGTAGGCTAAGGAGCATCTCATCAACGTGTATCACATGGTGGGAAGGGGATTCAGGAAGACAGACAGACTCATCTCAGTGATGCTCAATGAAATACAGATAGAAATACAAGAAATTCCACTTAATAAAGGAAAACAAACAAACAAACAAACAACTTTTTTGCTGTGAAAGAGGTCAAACACTAGAACAGGTGCATAGCCCTCAGCTACCTGCTATAGATGAGTAGGGATCTCCAGAGGTCCCTGACAACCTCGGTCGTTCTGTGATTCTATTGTTTCCACAATAGATCTTTGGTCCTTATCAAGCAGTCTGTCACTTTTGCAATATACACATCTACATATACATACATGTATATGTGTGTGCATACATATATATATATATATATATGTGGGCTCCACAATACGAAAAAGATATATTAAGGTACTTGAAACTATACAGAGGGTAACAAAGCTGGTAAAACGGCTGGAAGGCAAGTCCTGTGAGGACAGGATGAGGACTCTTGAGTTGCCTAGTCTCCACAAATGGCTAAGAGGTGACATCATTGCTCTCTACAACTTCCTTAGGATGGAGATAAACAAAGAGGTGCCAATCTGTTCTCCCTGGTAATTTATGCCAGGACACATGGGAATGGCACAAAGCTGCAGCACTTGAGGTTGAGACTGGATATTAGGAAAAAAATCTTTACTGTGAGGGTGGTAAAACACTGGAAGAGGCTTCCTAGTAAAGACGTTGATGCTCCATACTTGTCAGTGTTCAAGAGGTACTTGGATAATGCCCTTGATAATATTTTTTGCTGTTGGTTAATGGCAAAATGGCTAGGCAGTTGGACTTGATGATCTTTGAAGGTCCCTTCCAACTGAACTATTCTCTTCTATCTCAAGTATTAAAGAAGACGGTTAACCTTAATATTTATTTCCTTGAAAATGGTTCTACCTATGTAAACTTAGGTTATTTATTGATGTATTGGAAATATTATTAGAGTTGCTATAGTTATTTTTATTTTGTCATTTTCGTTCTAATCTTGAAGCCTGTGGGTGAAATTCATCTTAAACACCCATTGTAAAATAAGATTGCTCCTTCCTGGAGGTGCCTATTTACCACCATTACTGCAGATGGCATGACAAGAACAGCTTACACAAAATATCTGAGATTTTTATGACTAAATTTGAGAGAGATGAATCATTCTTAAATATTTCCCAGAAGGGGAAAAATAAATAAAATAAAATAAAATAAAATAAAATAAAAATAAAATAATAAAATAAAAATGTAAAGAGTTAATCAAAGTATTGTATAACTCAAAAGACAGATAATCAGTACCAATTTGTATATATATGCAAAGATTTGGGGGGGAGGAGAGATCTGAAGAAATATGTCTGCTCAAAAAATCAGGAAAAAAAAACACTTATATTTAACTTTAACAAAATATGACAGTATATTCCTCTTGTTGTAAAATGGGAAATATTTCTTGAGACATTTCTCTTGTCAATACATATATGTATATCCCTTCTGGAGGTACAGAAGAAAATAATGTTAATTAACATTAAACAGTGTGACAGTTTGCACTTGATATCTTGACTTAATTTCAGTGGTTCCTCACAGAAAACACTGCATTTGCTCAGCCATATGACATCTTATTTCTATTACAAAGATAAAGTTATATTTTCTTTTACAAGGTCAAATTTCTGAGGAGCACTACTGATCAAATTGGTTTGGAATTGAGCACAAGAAACTATCATGCTGCATTATCCATAATTGTTAGAATTCATATGTTTGTAGTCTATGCAGTATAGTGAATAAAGATGTTTGCAACCTACTTTCAGCCTTTACTACTTAGCACTTTTAAATAATGGTTAGTATAAAAGAAAATTCTTCCGAAGGGTTTTCCTCTTCACACAGAAGAGATCTAATGTTATTTTTCCCCCTCTCTCTCTTCCTCCTTCTTTGTCACAAACTAGACTCTGCTACTCTGTATATATTTTCCCAATTTAACCCAAAACTGTTAAGATTACAGTTTGGGGACTTCATAGTCTTGTCATATTTAGAAAGAATTTCTGGATTTCATATTTATTTTAGATTTTTCTCTCTAATAAATAGGACAACTTTGAATGTTGTTCTTTGCTTTTGGACAAATAGCTTTTTACTGTGGTGCATCATGCTCAAAATTTTGTCTTGGCCTTGTTTTTCAAGATGTTTTCCAGTCAGATGGCTCCACAGCCTGTACTGGTTCCTTGTATTATTTCTGCATGGGTGGAGGACATGACATTTCTCTTTACTGAAATTCATTATTTTCCTGTTAGCCCATTTTTCCAGCATATTGAGGTTCCTCTAACAGGTAGAACACCCACTCAGTGTTGCTACTCCTAGTTTTACATTATCTGTAAACTTCCTGAGGGTGGACTCTACCCCATCGTCATTAATGAAACATTAAAACATAAAACATAATGAAACATTAAAAAGTGCTGGGACCAGCATCAGCCTGTGAGGTATACCATTCGTGTCTGGGCTCCAGGTGAACTTTGAGATGTTGATCACAAGCCTCTCTGCCCAGTATTTGAGAAAGTTTTCAATCCACCTTCAAGTCCAATACACTTTAAGTCCAAATGACTATGCCATGCCAAAATAGCTTTTTGCTGTCTCATCAGTAAAAACCTATTACATTATTGTATATAAAATCTGCTTCAGTATTTAAAATTATCAGGGAAAACTTCTTTCTTTAAAAGACCTTTTCATTTTGATTTCTCTCTCTCTAACATATATGTGCTTTAATGTGTTGAATCATTAAAACTAGGCTGTTTAATCTATATGATACTAGGACTACAGAATTATAAGATCCTCCCCACAGTGAAATAGAATTCATTGCCAGTAACTCATACTAAAAGAAAAAAAAAAAAAAGAAAAAAAAAAGAAAAAAAAAAGAAAACTCATAGTAAAGAAATTCTATATATATATATATATATATATATATAAAAATCTAACCAAAGATGCTGTTAAAATAATGTCTTTCTCTTTTACTACTGAAATTTACCACTGGTGTTTGAGTATTGGGAAGAATATTGAAAAAAAAAATAGGGCTCAGGAAACTTTTGGTTTGGTCGTTCACGTTCTCAGTGGGATGCAGTTCTGTTGTTTCAGGAGAATAGTTTCCTGTAGATTAGATTTTAAGCTCCATGACCAGAGTTGTTTTCTATACTTATGTTTACAGATTACTGGCTGCACTTAATGCTTCTGAATGGTGCTGTAAAACTTACAGTAACCAAAAAAAAAAAAAAAAGAAAAAAAAAAAAAGGATGGTAAGTCCTGCTATATTAATAGGAATATATTTCAAATGTGTCCTGGTAAATTTCAGATAATTCATAAAATTCAAATAATTGTTGCTTTAACGTGGTAGGATCCATTGTGCCCCCCTCTAATAAAATAGTTATATGTCTAATTAGTTGTTTTTGTTTTTGCTTCCTACTGGCTTTTAATCAATTGAGAGAGTGGGCATCTAATGGTACCACTGGAAGATGATACAACCCACCTATGCTATGAATGGTTCTATTGACATGAATCTCTCTCTCCAGTGGCTATATAGGTATATAAAAGGAACTTAAACTATACCAACTAATTAAAGTTATATTGTAAATCTAAATTAATACAGTCAGATGTCTTTATACATTTTTGTTTGGTTGGTTTGTTTTGTGTTCTCTTGTTTTGGAAAGCTTGTATTTAAGTGTCCATTACAGTCAAAGGAAATCTAGCACTCTGTACAACTTTCTGTACATAAGTTGCTAATGACATTTGAGATTCCGTAGGATATCCTGTGTGGATACCAACCGTTAGTCCAGAGGTCTTGTGTCTTCTACATTGGTCTTCTGTCATATCTGCTGTCCCTATTGTGTTGGCCTCATATGCAATCCAAAGAACTAAACAGCTTATTCTAGTGCATATTTTGTGAGTTCAGCAGCTCAATAGACTTTATGATTGGCTTTACTGGATCACCACTGACTATAAAAAAAAATTGTCACGCATAATACATGTGTATACATCAGTAATGCAAATCCCTATGTTTAGATGTCTACAATCTGGAGAAAAATCCTACCCTAGAAGAGACATTCATCTGCCTAAGAGAAGACATTTATTGCTGCTTGGTACACTGTCTGGCCTATAGTGACTGCTCCAAAAAGGCACAGGCTTCCTGTAGGTTCTACAACTTATCTGCTGGCCTTGTGCAGTTGTCTGGGATACACTAGTGAATCTACACTTACAAGAGTTGTTTATCATTAAGTAATTGAATTGTGCACCATTTTTAAACAAACTTTTGGATAGTTAAAATAGGATAAGATTAAATCAACCAAGGTGTTTTAAATGCGGTTAAATTTAGCCATCATGAATAATAAAGGAATCTCGAATATTTACCAGTTATATATCCACAGGAAACAAATTACTCTAAGTGCTTTGCTGGTTTGAGACATTAAGACTCAGATGTCATTTGGACTTTTGGAGAAATTTTAGATGCATTTGGATATCATTTCTGCTCCTGAGTTGACAGTTCAAAAGGGTACCTGTCCCCTGTAGGTCTTATATTGCATGTTGTATAGAACTTCTATCTAGACAGCAACTGCCAATTACCTTAAGTTCTCAGGCTGAATTGCTTAAAGTATTTTACAATAAATTATTTCTGAGACTAATTTAGAACATCTAGCGATAATAAGTGCAATGTCTGTTCAGTTAATTTTGACATGAATTTCACACAGCATGCTGGCTTTCAATTAGCTGATAATGCATTTCTGTAAACAGCTATCTCAGAAGTTGTATTTTGAGTTCACAAGCTAGTTCCAGTGTTCACAGATTTTTTTATATTTGAAGGCCAGGAGTGATTAGATCATCTCATCAGTTCTGTGTATCTCAAACCCATATAATAATATTGGGTTAACTTTTAGAATTTGCCTAAAGGTGTATCTTTTTAGAAATTTATCTGATTTAATTTGAAACCAATAAGAAATAAAGAATTCTTCATTCCCCCTAGTACTTTATGCCACTTGTCTATCTACACTCTGAAATTTTGAATATAATTTTAGTGATAACATAGCTCATTCTTAGTATTCCTTTCCTTTATAAGCTAAAGAGCATTTTAAATTCGACCCTGTGAGTTTCTGTATATAGGCTAGTCAAAGTCCTTTTTTACCCTGTAATTCTAGTCTGTCAGTCTATAGATTCCATGGTTGAATATTTCAGGGTGTGATGAAGAATGAACAAGTGTTCATGAAGACGAAGAACATGTGTTTGTTTCTTTCAAATTCTTTGGAGAAAACTCTAAGCAAAGACTCCTTTTCTCCAAAACATCGCTGACCATCCTAGGCACATAAGAATGCAATCAGTTTGGCAAAGGACCACTGTAGAGCTTCAAGCTAGTAGTCATCATCATTATATAGTGATGAAAAATACTGAGATAAAAGAGACTATTTTTATGATTCTGGTAACCTCTCTTTATTTATCTAACTGCCAGTTTACCAGATTTCCTTCTTTGCTGAAGAATTGAATGTATGGCACAACGGGTTATTTCAGAATTGCTTTTGACCATTATAGGCACTCAGTAAGAAGTATTGAATGTTATGGCTACACAAAATAACACTTAAAACATGAAGTATAAAATGAAGAATGTGCTTTAAAATCTATGAATATCTATATAATGCACAATTGCATACAAGTTTTATAAAAGCAAAATACCTTTCTGAAGGAAACAAGAAAGATTTATTCTCCCACACCTACCTGTTCTTTAGACATTTGAACAGAACTGTTCCCATGACTGGCAGCTAAAAGTTACTTTGTCACTTCAACAAAGAAGAGTCACTTCATTCCAGATCCTCATATAAAAGTAATGCTAGAATGTGTTTCAGTAACATTTTATGGTCTGAAAACCACTGTTACAAAAATATAGCTGACAAGTCCATTTCCACCAGAAATTAGAGAAATCCAAATGCACTGCTTTAGAGACCTGATTGGGAAATGCTGAAGTAAGGGCCAGAAAGACCCAATGACCACTCGTCTTTAAAGTATGACTTGATAACTCATAGCTAAGCTTCATCAGTAAAAGAATGTCTTTAGTTAAAGTTCTACTAAGCCCAGCTGTGAGAATACTGCTCAATTTACGCAGCCCACAGGATTAAAATCATTCAGACCATACCTATAAAGTTAGAAGAGGTATAAGCATTAAATAAAAACTATGTGAACTTTTGTAATCAGCTCTCTGATTACCTCATGGAATTGGTGGGTTTTGTTTGTTTGTTTGTTTGGTTAGTTTTTTGTTTTGTTTTGTTTTGTTTTTTCTTGCTCGAAGAAATCAAGTACTAATAGTATTGCTCATTGTTATCTGGTGGGAGATAACATATCTTTATGACTATGTAAAAGTTAAATACCAAGTTCTCTTTTCAATCAGTATTTCAATTCTCTATAAAAACATTTGAACTGCTAATTAAGCTAAAACACTATTTTAGTATTTATAACCTTTCCTACATTCATATTCCTGTACTTGGTGATAAAGACTTCTTGTATAACCAGATGATCTACACCCACTCTCTTAAAGAGAGCAGATAAGCTTTTTCATGTCAAAACATTTAATTATAAAGTTGATCGTGTTGCTTAAGTAAATCTTTTAAACAGTAATATATATATATATTTATCTTGAAAAGGAAACTCTTACACATAAAATAGGAAACGTATGTAATTTAAGGAAGAAAGTAGCTTGGCAGTTCAAGCTAGTTAATGAGCTTCTTAAACTCTCTATGAGTTTAAGTTTAAATGACTACAGTACCCAAAAGAAAAAATATCTTTTGTGTGCTAGAAAATTATGACAGATAATGAAATGTTGTTTCTAAAACATAAGCAATTAGCAATTTTGGTTTCAATTCTGTTCATGGTTTTGCACTTCCCCACAGTTAACAAAATAAAAATATGAAATGAATATGCACAACAGAGCTGGGCAGAAAATAGTGTTCTTTTTGCCCATTAGAATGGTTTGGTTTTTTTTTCCATGTTTTTTCCTTTTTTTTTTTTTTGTTGTTGCATTTTTTGCATTTGCAATTTCATGTAGATACATGAACAAAAAATAAATGGAGTAAACATAGAATTTCCCCTAAGAATTTACTTATTATGTTTATGTGAAAGTAAGATGAGGATTTTTTCTTTCCCTTAAGGTAAATGAACCAAAGATTTGGGGACATCTTAAATTCAGGAATGCCTTTTTTATGTAGTCCAGAAGAGCCCGTGGGTAAGAAACGTGCCAGAAGCTGATTCCTGATACATTTTCTACTCACTTACAAATTTGTGCGATGGTCTGAAATTGAGAGAATTGTTAGGATTTTTGGCAGGTCTGTGAGTACCTTCCATCTTGTAAATGAATTTTGAAATGACAGATCATTCGGAGATGAGAGATAAGAATGAAAAAGTGAATGAAGGATTACCATCAGATATAAGGATTTACAGGATTTACTTACACTGCAGATTTTAGATTTTTTTGACATTTTGTGTAGAGCTTCCCAAACAATTTTGAAATGACCAGATAGGCTACTGGCATCACTAAGACATGAACAAACAGATCTCAATATGGAATAACTTACATTCCAAAATGCTGAAGCTGCACCATTGGATCTACCCACAAAATGAAATCACAAGGCTTCCACATACAACCAAACATATGACCTGTAAAATTAAGGACAGAATGTATAGCCTTATACTCTTTCCCTACCATGATTTATTTTAACCTAGATAGTCTTTTATACATGCATATACTGGAAAGCAAGTTTAATCATTATGTTCTTTTAACACTACTGAAATTGAGTGAATTCCCCCAGCCTTAACCTGGCAGTGTGGGCAAGGCACATGTTAGGAAGACAAAGAGTGGTATAATAGGAAGACTTTAACTGTGTGAGAAGACTGATTGTTCTACATCTATACTGCAGCCTATTTTCATAAGAAACTAGTGTACAACTCTGCAAATAGAATATTTTCTGGAACACTTTGTAAATAAATATGTACTTAACATATATGTAAATATAGGCATTTACCTACTCCTCGAAATATTCTACCTCTCTTGAAAAGAGTACCAATGTGATAATGACTGTAGTGTCCAATGTCTTCTTAATATTTTAAGGAATACATAATTTGATTAAATATTTAATCAAAGAAGGATGAATTTTTTTCAGCTTAGCGAAAAATCAATGAAATAGTAGAATACTATTATCTCAACTAGTAAATTACAAATTAGTTTAAACTGAAGTCTGGGGAGTAAAGATGAAAAGCAAATATTTATTAAATTTGTCATACAGTTGTAAATATTAAAGGAATAAAAATGTTTTATCTTTTGGGTTTATTTTTTGAGATTAAAGTAATATTTGTCATGATTAAATTTCACAGTGGCACACAGTGGTCCTCTGTTCTGAAAGATGTTGTCCTACAATGGGAAGAAAATCTAAGAGTTAATCTTTAGCATAGTGACCTTTTTTACTACCCAAAGATTCTTCCCTTAGTTGAAGTAATCAGAAGTTGCGCATTTATAATAAGAACTGTAGATAAGAGTTTACCTAAGAAGTCAGAATCACAGAAAATAGTAAAATCAGATGGTCGTGCAAATGTCTTAATATAAGAAAACAAAAACAGTGGTAACTTCATCACAAGTCTATCATATCTATATAACATCGATGGTTAAAGGAGAAACCTTTAGCCATTACGCCTAAGTCCCACCCAGTGTTTGTGAATTGTGTTTTAATGACAGCAAAAATTTGGATGTAGTTGGTATGTCTTGCTAAAGTAAGTTTCTGTCACAGGAATGGTTTAGAGACTGATAATTTAATGTAAAGGATTTTAGGACATTTTTCTTATAGAACAAGATGAAAGTGTAATGGCTCAGATGTGAGTTCTTTGTTGTTTGAAGGCAATATTAAAGGTAGCACTGCCTTTAAAAACTCAGTCCAGTTCCTATCAAGTGTTGCTTTGTTACCTAACTTACTTTGCAATTTTCTCAAAAGGCAAATATAAAATCCTTTCTCCCTCTCTCTCTCTCTCTTTTTTTTTCTTTTTCTTTTTTTTTTCTTTTTTTTTTTTTTTCCTTTGCTTACAGGCTGGTGAAAGAGATGTACAAAGCAGCTATATAAAAAAATCTATTGGTTGCAGATATGCTGGTGTCTAGTTGTTTGTGAGACCACACCAGATTCCTGGAAATCTGTACCTCTAAAGTAGTATCTGGTAGGATCTCCCACACTGTTTGACTGTTTGCTTTTAGGCAACACAGTCCCAACCCTAACTCTTCATCTTTCTCTGTCTTGCAACTTGATGTGCAGAATTTTTACATCCTCGATGAATCATATTATTTCAGGCGATGAAGCTCTCTAGGAATCTCTTCACATTGGTTTGTTGCCTTTAATGGTAACTGCATAGCTTGTTCTTGCCCTGCCTCCTTTCCTTCCTTCCTTCCTTCCTTCCTTCCTTCCTTCCTTCCTTCCTTCCTTCCTTCCTTCCTTCCTTCCTTCCTTCCTTCCTTCCTTCCTTCCTTCCTTCCTTCCTTCCTTCCTTCCTTCCTTCCTTCCTTCCTTCCTTCCTTCCTTCCTTCCTTCCTTCCTTCCTTCCTTCCTTCCTTCCTTCCTTCCTTCCTTCCTTCCTTCCTTCCTTCCTTCCTTCCTTCCTTCCTTCCTTCCTCCCATCTTTGCTTCCTTCCACCCTTCTGCCCTATTCCCATAGGACAAAACTATGAAGACTTATCATACAGTTAGGCAGCCTAAGTTTTGTCAAAACCTGTTGAGGATTATGATGTCAGCCATTATTTTCCATGTCAATTAAAAAAATAAATAAATAAAAAGAACTTAACCAGAGAACTTAATTTGCTATAGCCTGTCTTATATGTGTTTGACAAAATGACATGTATTGCCATTTTGATAACATTTATGTCAATGTTGTGCTCCTTCTCAGAGCTTCATGATAGCTTATCGTCTACTACTGTTATTTTAAACTATTGATCAGAACTTTTGACCATGTCTTTTCCTAAACAATTTATAAAAGGGTTAGCATCTTTTTATCTATGATGCCTTCAAAATAGATGTCTACATTATATTAGTGAAGAATCTGAGGTCTTTCTGTGGTCCTGTTTCAAATTATCACAATCAACCTCTGGAACTAGGTATTTTGCTTCCTCTCTTTATGTTCCCAAGAAAGTGGTATTTCTAGATGAACCATAAGCGGTTAATTTTGCTCAGATGGTTGCCAAGGTCATTCTGCAATAGATAAAATCTTCTAAATCGTTTATGACTTCACATATACACACCCACACAAACTTCCTTCATTTTTTCATACTAACAAACAAACTTGGACTCATAGAATCATAGAATCATTCAGGTTGGAAAAGACCTCTAAGATCTTCTAGTTTGTTATTTTTTTCTCCATCTCATACATTTACATACATACCCCATTTTTGCATTATACATGATCAAATCGTTGTCTTTCACTCATAGCAATGAATAGGTCCTACTAACGCAATACCTGCTCTCACCTTCCTTTTTCTTCATCCATCTTTAATATACAGTAGAGTGCCTACTTGTGTTCTTTATTTATGACTCTCAATATGTCAGATGCTTCAGTTTACCTGAATCTCCAAACCATCCATATCTCTTGAGGAATTGTATACATTCTATGATATCATAGAACATTCATTTATCTCTCTTGTTGAGAAGACCACTGGAAAGTAAACCTGAATTAAGTGAAACAATAATCTTGAAGTGCTTATCTTCTTTCTGGTATGCAACTTCTTTTTCTTTTTCTTTTTCTTCTTTTTCTTCTTTTTCTTTTTCTTCTTTTTCTTTTTCTTTTTCTTTTTCTTTTTCTTTTTCTTTTTCTTTTTCTTTTTCTTTTTCTTTTTCTTTTTCTTTTTCTTTTTCTTTTTCTTTTCTTTTTCTTTTTCTTTTTCTTTTTCTTTTTCTTTTTCTTTTTCTTTTTCTTTTTCTTTTTCTTTTTCTTTTTCTTTTTCTTTTTCTTTTTCTTTTTCTTTTTCTTTTTCTTTTTCTTTTTTTTCTTTTTCTTTTCTTTTTCTTTTTCTTTTTCTTTTTCTTTTTCTTTTTCTTTTCTTTTCTTTTTCTTTTTGTTTTTTTTCCTTTTCCTTTTCCTTTTCCTTTTCCTTTTCCTTTTCCTTTTCCTTTTCCTTTTCCTTTTCCTTTTCCTTTTCCTTTTCCTTTTCCTTTTCCTTTTCCTTTTCCTTTTCCTTTTCCTTTTCCTTTTCCTTTTCCTTTTCCTTTTTTCTTTCTTTTTCTTTTTCTTTTTCTTTTTCTTTTTCTTTTTTTCTTTTTCTTTTTCTTTTTCTTTTTCTTTTTCTTTTTCTTTTTCTTTTTCTTTTTCTTTTTCTTTTTCTTTTTCTTTTTCTTTTTCTTTTTCTTTTTCTTTTTCTTTTTCTTTTTCTTTTTCTTTTTCTTTTTCTTTTTCTTTTTCTTTTTCTTTTTTTTTTCTTTTTCTTTTTCTTTTTCTTTTTCTTTTTCTTTTTTCTTTTTCTTTGTCTTTTTCTTTTTCTTTGTCTTTGTCTTTTTCTTTGTCTTTTTCTTTTTCTTTGTCTTTTCCTTTGTCTTTTTCTTTGTCTTTTCTTTTTCTTTGTCTTTTTCTTTTTTTTCTCAGAGTTTTTTTTTTTATTATTAAAAACAGTATTGAATTATTATTTCTGAGGCAAAATATTTACACAGCATTTGGCACAGTCAAATCACTTAGGAAAGCAGAGGTTCTATATGAGGCTTAAGTCTAACTAAGTAAGATAGAAGTGGAATGTGAAAATATAGATTGAGATCAAAATTTGGTCTTTATGTTTCTCTCATAAACTTCAGAATTCAATCATGATATGCAGAACAGAGAAAGTTAACAACATAAATATGTTTTAAGATATGCTAGAGAGCTCATATACCAAAAGCTTTATCCTACGAATCCAAATCTTTATCAAACTGAACAGCAGAACATTTATCCTGTTCTGTCACTCACACAGATGTTTCTTTCAGGCAGAGTTTCAGGCAGAGTGAAAATCTGTTTTGGTGCTTTTTCCTTCATTTCATGTGAAATAAATATATATGGGTAGATGTGTGTGTGTATGCATGCATGTTTATGTATGTCTGTGTGAGAGTTTCCTTCCTCAGTACTGCAGCGTGCAGTCAATTGACTAATTCAACTACAATTACATGTACGTATAATGTTTACTCAGTACATAAATCATAAGATCATGAGAAGTCTAACGGCTTTCAGAGCTTTTTATTTCTCTTGACTAGTATCAGGTAGAGGCATCTTAGGGAAACAAAATTGATTTTGACAGAGATGCTTTAAAAGAAAAAAAAAAAAGCATTAAAAAAATATCAACCAGACTTACACTTCAATATATATGTATAGGAATATAGATTCAGAGAAGGGTCTGCATTTGGGAACATGAAATAAAAATATTGTTTAATATTTTTTTCAAGACATAGCAGATGAGATACAGATTTTTTCTTTCCTTCAATTTTTTGATTAATTATTAATATTCACATTGGGAAAAAATGGAAATGTATACGGAAGAAAACTTGGATATAAATGTATTGGTTTTAACCTATCTTAAATTTAGCAAACAAGAAAAAAGAAGAAAAAGAAAATAACATTCAGACAGAGCGATCTTTTCCTACTAACTTAATTAACCTAATTTTAGTGAATTAATATGGAAGAAGTCAAATTTTATTTCTGTAGATAGAATATTGCCTACATTTTAGGTATCCTTCT